>NW_018743529.1:243861-408861 GCF_001683475.1 Chenopodium quinoa | reverse complement strand
TAGACATTGCAAGCAGAGGTGCAATGATGAATTTGTTGCACCAAATAGGAAGGAGATCAATGCAACAAAGTCTTAATATTAAATGGCAATCGACAAACCAATTTCCAACCCTTACGCATCTCCACATTGATGAGATAGCAAAGGGAGCCCAAAAATTAACCAAAATTAACCAAAGAGAAACAAAATTCAACAGAAAATCAGACGAACAAACAAATCTAAAGCAAGACTAAGTTAGATCGAGCGAAACGAGCAGCATTTCGCATTAAAATCATGAAAAAAATTAATATAGTTAATCACCTAATATTATTAATTTCCAACAACTACACTCTATATCAACCAAAAGCATCAAATATCGTAAAAACTTGAATTTGCAATCATAATATACCAATAATTGACAAGAAATGAGAAAGAAAAACATACAAATGCGAGCAACATTGGAGTATTTGAAGAACGAGTTTGAGAGAATTAGGGTTAGACTGTTTGACGAGTGAAAAATCGTGAAAGTTGTAGATCTTCTTCTACTTAGATCTTTGTCTCATCTTTCGGCACTTCCTCTTCAATCTCCTCATACGCTTCTTCTTCCACTACAAAAATCAATCAAATCAACAAGTGAACTTCAAATTAGTTATCAATGGTGGAAAAACTCGATTGAATCGAACAAATCACTGAAATTAAGGAAGAAACTAAAGTTAATTGATTAGTAAAACAGGAAATCGAACTAAATTGAACAAAATCGAACTAGAAAATCGCAAAATTAAACAAAATCGAACAAAATTGATGAAAAAAAATCGAAAAAATTGATGAGCAAAAGTCGCAAAATCGCACTGGAAATTGAACAAAATTGATCATAACATCAGAATAACGACATAGAAATGAAACTCAGATTTCCAGCAAAAGGTCGTTACCTGGAGAACGAAGAAATCACCGAGTAGTAGAAGCTGGAAATGAGAGGAGAGAGAAAGAAAGTTGATGAAAAAGGATTTTAATCTCATCAGTTGATTAAAATTCAATGGTCTAGATTATCTGTTTTTAGTTTTTAGCTTTAAACTTGTTTTCACATGATCCACACTATATATATATATATATATATACGGGGAGGTTTCGCTAAAAACAGAGCTTATGGTGAAAACTAAAAACAAGCAATCTTAGTCATTCATTACTAGCACAAAAGATCAGACGGTTCTAAAGCCCTAAGATCATTCCAACCTTACATATAATCAATTCAACCGTTTTAAAGTTTTTTCTTTTTTTTTTTTTTTTTTTTTTTTTTTTTTTTTTTTTTTACAAACGCAACGTTTTAAAGGTCACTACATGCTAAAATAAGGTAACTATATGCTTGTTTTAGGAGTATAAGGTAAAATATTAAGTAAGCAATATACTGATGTTAGTCATGTTACATGCTTATTGCTGAACTTATGTACTATGAGTAGTTGAGAACACCACATGTTTTCCATGTGTTGTTTTTTACATACAACGATCCAGTTGCATGTTTGCTTTGAAGCGTCACATTTGTCTGTTGTTACCTTGAAATCTCTTTTAAGCTTCTTTAAAGTTATGAGAATGTGAATGTCGAATAGTTGACCTCAGTTCAACACGTTATAGCTGGCTTTGTTGCCACAACTTCACTACTTCAAAATGAGATAATTGATTGTGTTGGAGAAACTCTAAAGTAACTATTTTAGCACTAGTACTAAAGTAATTAACCTGTTTAATTTCTTTTGCTCTTGGTCTCATTAGCCTCGCCCCTAATCACATTTCAACCTTGATCTTGTGCATTGTGGTCTTGTTCAACAGGATAACATTCACCCCAACCGTCCAACATTGCAGTATGGCGATTGTTATTGGCTTGTGCCTAAGAGTTAAGCTAAAGCATTACTTTCCTCCTCATTATAAGGTGAGTTGTTTTGCCTTATGAACTTGTAAACCTGATTGATTTATTTGGTATGCTTGAAATATAATCTGAGAAGCCTTTCGAGACTGCCCATTTCTGTTCGTCATGCCATACAATAAATACAAAATGTATAGACCAACTCGAGTGAAGAACAAAATCTACCCTAAGTAACTGGTGGGTTGATACTGGTAGCTCAGATATAGATACTTCCACTCTCTAATTGTCATTTGTCTTATGTTTTTGTATGCATCACATCTGCTAGCTAGTGTGCCAGTCTGCCATAGATTGAAATCGACAGCTCATTAACATATCCAACAAGAAGAATGATGTCTTACATTGTCATCTAGACGTCTTCAGTCCTTGAGTAATCTGAAATAAAACCATGCTGGTGATCTGGGAGTAATTATTTCTAAAACTGATCGTTTGGTTGTCCTTTGAGTCATACTTTTCGTTCAATGTGATTTCGAGCTGTGTAAGGGGAACCATGATATTCTGGCTCTTGTGTAATGGGGACATCGTGATTTTCTCAGACGAATAATACAAGTATTGTCTTTTTTACACAGGTTGACATCAAAGTATCCCCTGGCTCTTATGCAGATGAAGGATTAGGTGAAGCTTGCAGATTTCTGAAATTCCTTTGTTTAATTGAGCTTAAGACAAAATTTTTAGCAAAACTCATTTATCCTGATTACTGATCTGGGAGTAATGATTTGATTACTGATCTGATTTGTTTTATTTGTCCTTTGGGAGATTGTATGTATGTATTCCTTTTGCTCCTTTTTGGTCTTGCATGTAATACTATCTATAGGTTATTGAGTAGGCCTCTGTGGGGTTTTAATGTGGGGTTTTAATATACTAGAGCTGTTGAGATTGTACAATGCTTTCAAGACCATTTATAGGTTGTATCAATTTTTCCCTTTGATCTCCAATAATTGTTGATACTTTATTCTCATCTTGAAATATGCAGGGTAAAGGACATGTTAGTTAAATAGTAGAAGCGTGTCTTTAGAAATTTATTTCTAGAATTCGAGTATGCTAGTTTGCGTTATTGCGAGCTCTATCATGCCTGATCTTACCTTGTCAGCTGGAGTTAGTGTAGTAACCTTCTTCAGCCTTTGTGAAGATTTATCTCTGATTGTATGATTTTTGGTGCCTGCCTGTTCAATATCTACATTTTGTTGGGATTCCTCATATACAGGTGGCTTGCTCGTATCATGATATCCTGGTATGCTTTTATTTGCCTCTGCTTCTGTCCTTAAAACGTTGATCTTGTCAAGCTTGTTTTGCTTCAGTCTGTATGATGTTGGTCTGTGATGTTGGTATGCTTTTATTGGCTGTTTTGGCATGTTGAAAGCCTATTAGCTCAATTGGTCGAGCACCGTGTAATCACGGGATGTAGGTTCGAATCCTATATAGACTTTTTTAATACTTATTTTTATATTTATTGACCTCTGGGTAAATGATGTCAAATTGATATAATTACCCGAAGTTTATATATAGTTACCTTATTTTCGATATAATAACCTTAGAATTATTGAAATGTTGTAAATTTTGTTTCAGTCACCTTATTTTTATATATAGTGACCTTTATTTTTGTATATAGTGACCTTTATGTAAATGGTGTCAAAAACTCAGTCGATATAGTTACTTTATTTTTGTATATAGTGACATTAATGTAAATGTCGTAAAAATTGTTATAGTTACCCTATTTTTGTATATAGTGACCTCTATGTAAATATGGTCAATATTGAAATAGTTACCCTATTTTATATAGTGACCTTAATGTAAATATTGTAAAAATTGATATAGCTACCCTATTTTTGTATATAGTTACGTTATTTTTATATATAGTGACTCTATGTAAATATCGTCAATTTAGATAAAGTTACCTTATTTTAGCATGTGGTGACCTTTAAAACGTTGCGTTTGTAAAAAAAAAAAAAAAAAAAAAAAAAAAAAAAAAAAAAAAAAAAAAAACTTTAAAACGGTTGAATTGATTATATGTAAGGTTGGAATGATCTTAGGGCTTTAGAACCGTCTGATCTTTTGTGCTAGTAATGAATGACTAAGATTGCTTGTTTTTAGTTTTCACCATAAGCTCTGTTTTTAGCGGAACCTCCCCGTATATATATATATATATATATGTAATGGACCAGGATATAATGAAAACCAATCCTATAATAGGAACTAGTAACTAATTAGAAACCGTTAGATCTAATGAGGGGCGTGCATAGATCGACGGTTGGGATCTATTCAGATGCGAATTCTCTCTCCTCTCTCTCCTCCGCTCGTTTCTCACAGACGCCATTTTCGTTCCCCTCTACCATTTTCGTTCTCCTTTTCCTCAATTAACAACTCGATTTTATTAATTCGTTGCAAAAATTAGGACGAATTTGCTGCAAATTTGTCAAGAAATGGTACAATTAAAAGTTTTTTTTTTTAGTTTGCTAAATTGATTCAAATTTCTTCTGCAAGCGCAAAATCTCAATTGAGTATACAAAATTGAGCTCTAAAATAGGTATAATCATAATAATGCTAACAATTTCTTAAGTTTCTAGTAATTTTTGCTAATATTAGGTCTAATTTCAACAAATGGATGCAAATTTATTATGATGATCGATTAAATCGTATTTCCTATTAATTTCCAGCTTGAATTTTCCAATTTTTAAGCAATTGTTGCGAATTTCTCATGGATAAAGGTAAATATTTCAAATTTGTGTTGATTTTCGATAATTGATGTTGGTTGTTAAATTTTTATGAATTGTGCAAATTTTCTGGTATCTTGTTCTGGTGTTTAGATTCTTTGTAAATTTTTGGTGCTACTTGTATAGTTTGGTGACTAAAATGTGTTAAAGTAAATTGAAATCATGTAAATGTAAATTAAATCAGTTTAAAAGTAAATTAATATTTTTTGCTGGAATGACAGTCCAGGGGTTGTAGCTCTATGTAATACATAGGTCTAGGGTAGTTAACTGTTAGAATAGGTGAAAGTTTTATTAGTTGAAACTTAAAACTTGGATGTAGCTCTGTATAATACATAGCTCTGTAAGTCTCAAGTTTTATTAATTAGTTGAAACTTGAGAGTTCCGATAGATTTACCAGAGAGACTGTGTTAGGATGTTTTCAGCTTTGTAAAATTTGTTAATATTTCAAGAGTGTGTTTGCTCTTATCAGAGAAGAAAAGTGAAACTAAACTTTAGTTCCAGTTTAGTGTAATGTTTTAGTTGCCAGTGATTTAGTACCTTTTGGATTTGAGAATTGGCCATCTTTATGATGGAACTTAAATCACTCTGTTGCTCTTTCCTCCAACATATTTTCATGCAAACAGTGAGCACCCCCTAGCTATAGCTGTGGCTGAACACGCTAAGGTTCAGCGTAAGAAACGTGAATCATTGGCTGACCATGTTGAAGATGTAAAGGATTTTGAGGTGCATCCTGGAGCTGGAGTTGGTGGAAAGGTCGGTGAGAAGATAGTTTTGGTAGGAAATAAGAGGCTCCTACAAGTACATAATGTTCCAATCAACCATGAAGTCGAGAAGTATATCTCAAGGACAGAAAAATTAGCTAAAACTTGTGTGTTAGTTGCCATTGAAGGCAAGGTTGTAGGGGCTATCGCTGTGACTGATCCATTGAAGCCGGAGGCAGGTCATGTCATTAGATATCTCCAGTTTATGGGCATCACAAGCGTCATGGTAAGCTAACTGGGTTACTACAACAGCCATAGGAAGAGAAGTTGGTATTAATCAAGTTTTTGCTAAAGCAGATCCAATTGGAAAAGCTGGGAAGATAAAAAATAGATTGTGTCCAAAAGTAAATAAAAAAGTATCTAAAGTGAATAAAAAAGATTTTAAAGTAAATCTATTAGCTCAAGTGGTAGAGCACTATGCGGGTGCATAAAGGTGTAGGTTCGATTCCTACATAAGTTATCTCTAAAAGTAAATATAAAACACTTTAAAGTTATTTAAAATTTCTCAAACGTAAATAATAAATAACTAAAAATAAATCAATTTAGCTCAAAGATATACGAAAAATTAATTGGATTTTATGATTAATGTCTATGGAAACTTTTTTGACTTTCATATACTTACAAGATGAGAAGTTATAAGAAAAAAGCATATGGAGCTTATAGTAAAGGATTTCAAATATAAAGTAGATAAAACAATACCAAAAGTGAATTATAAAGAAAATCAAAAAAATTCTATTGTATATGTATAACGAAATAATTGAAAGTGAGAAATGAGCATAAAAACCGAGTCATATATCCTTTTATATCTCTCTAAAAATGAATAGTAATAAACCATGAGAAAAACATATGAGTTGAGGTTGAAGTAAAGGTTATCAAACTAAAAGTAAATAAATAAGTGTAAAAAGTAAACAATTTTATTTTTTTCATAGAAAACGAATAAAAAATCTATAGATTAATTTCAAATAATAAATAAACCTACGTGGGAATCGAACCCACATCCTTTGCTCGTTTACACAATGCTCTTCCAATTGAGCTAGTAGGTTAGTGTGATCAATCAATGTTATTCAAAAGTAAACCAAACGATCTCAAAAGTAAAGCAAACGATCTCAAAGTAAATATATGCCCACATTAGTTAATAATTCAGCCCATATTAGTCAGACCGATACTATGCCTTCCATCTCACTTTTATCATGCTAACATAACAACACGATAAATAATGCTAAAACGTTAATCAAAATATCATTGAAGAAAGTAAATAATAATATAAAATATCATTGTTCGGCGGTGGTTGTGCTTGATTTATCAGTTAACAATCTGTCTTGGTGAATTGGGGAAGCTGGTGTTGTTACAGCAGCTTCAATCGTCTAAAAATTCACTCACAAGTTCTATTTTATGGGAGATGAGTAGTTATACTGGTATGAGTACTTTGTAGTTGGATAAGAATCAACTGTCATGCAAATATGATCCATGCCTCACTTGACTGATTAACTTCTTCAATATCATTTTTGCATAAGGGTAGAGCACTATGCATCATATGTCAAAAGTAGATAAAAAATAATAAAAAGTAAATAAAAAAATCTCAAATGTGGAGTAAATTAAAAAAAATTATTTAATAAATAACCTATGTGGGAATCGAACCTACATTTTTTGTGCAATTGCACAATGCTCTACCGATTGAGCTAGTAGGCTATTATATAGTAAGAATGTCAGTAAACGCAATTGATCATTTTTGATAAAGTAAATAAAAATTACTTAAAGTAAACACAAATATCTCAAAAGTAAATTAAAATCTTAAAGTAAACAAAAACATCTTACTAAACTTAAACCAAATTTAAAAAATTGAAACTTGGATTACTTGAATTATTGAAGAAAATTAATTAGTTCTACACACACTCTCTCTAATTAAGCTAGTGGTTGTGCTACTGTTGTGCATGTTGTCTCTGCTATTGCATTACCAAGGCCTTACTACCAAAGCCTTGGGGACCTTTTGCTTAGCAGCTACTGTAGTTGCTACTATGCTATACCTATGTTGTTGCTGTGGGCTGCTTATTATGGAGCAAGCCATGGCAGGGCAGCAGCTGTAGCTATAGACCATGTTAGGGTAGCAGCTGCAGCAGCAACCTTGGCAGGGCCTGTACATGAAAGGAATGGTTTCCTTCCAATAAGTGTATTATTCCGATAGAGGGTTTAGAATTATTAGAAAGCTAATTATTCAGTGAGGTCAAGTAATTGGAATGTTTAGCTGGAGGCCGCTTCCGATCAGTAATATTAATGTATAATTAATATTACAGCTTAATCATGACTGAACCCTTCAGGTCACCCATGCGTGCTAGTGTGCTGGGCCTCGCACTCAGGCGCAAGCATAGCAGCAACTAGGCTGCGCCTAGGACGAGCATCGCATCAGCAACAGTAGTGTGCTATGTGTGCGAGTGCTGTGGGTTGTGCGTGCTTGCGTGCTGTGCAGCGCCTAGCATAAGCAACGCAGCAGCAGCCCGCATGGCGTGCGTTGCCTTGCTGTGCGTAGGCATATGCGGGCTAGCTGGCAAGCCCAGCCATGGTGCTAGGCGCCAGCGAGGTAGCATTGGCAGCCAAGGCATGCTGCCAACCAGCTCATGCGTGTGCCAGCTCATGCATGTGGGGAGACCGGTTTTGGTAGGTTGCTTAAGGAGAAAGGGGAGGATGGTCCCCCTCCCCCCCTTATGGTCCTCACCTAACCCCATGCTCACCTGATAAGCGCACTTTAGGGCGCACTTTAGAGCATATAATAGGATGATTTTGGACGTATTTAGGACCGTTTTGGTCATTTATTGCCTTGTTATGCTTATATCCCTTGTATTACGTGCTTCACGGGTTTCGGGTTGTTTTTGATGTGTTTTCAAGTATAATTGACCGAGTTTAGTCGGATCCCAAGCCATTGGTGCGTAGTCGAGCTAACCTTGGTCGTAGTTCGAGAAGCTAAGGACTTTCAAGAAGCTTGCATGAACTGCACAGCATAGGCAGCACGGCCGTGCTACTCTAGGCACGCCCCTGCTAGGCAGTTCCAAGCAGCCCCAACAATTTTGACCAGGCAACACGGTCGTGCAGAGATGAAGCATGGCCGTGCCAGATTAAGCACGGCCGTGTCAGCCAGTTTCCATGCCCGTGCCAGTGCCAAATTCAGCACGGTCGTGCCAAAATTGAAGATATTGCGGTTTTGCTACTGACAAGCTAGCACGGCCGTGCCAATTTTTAGCACGACCGTGCTGATTCAAGAAAGGTCGCGCATTCAACTTTCCGGATTAGAGATCATATAAAAGGCCCAATTATAAGGGTTGATTAGAGACAGTTTTGGAGATAGATTAGAGACGTATTTTTCAGAGAGAATTTGTAGAGAGGTAGAGAGCACTTCCGTAGTTGAGATTCCATATATTTGATCTAGTTAATCATAGTTTTCCGGATTGATTCGAAGCAAGATTCGTTGGGATTCTTTGTATTATTCATTGACATCGGATATCAAAGTTCCAAACTTTGTCATTGATTCGCATCAATACAATTGGTATTATTCATTCTTGTTTATTAATCAAGCTTTATTATTCCTTAATCAGAATTCATGTTTAGATCTATTATGCTTTTGGAATTGATTATTGCTTTGATTATGAATATGTGTGAGTAGTCTCCTAGCTAGGGTTTCGGGATGAAACCCGGCCTAGGTAATCTATGTAATTGAGGGTTGAATTTGATAAACGGATTGTGATTAAATTGATTATATGCGATTGCATGTTAATTCATTATAATAGGAGTAGCTAACCTAGAATCTTGAATTTGATTGCATGATATTCTTGATTTGAACAAGAGATTGTGAATTGAGTATTTCATTGTTGAATGTGGTTTGATTATGTATCGAGTAATGTTAAGTGCATGAGAAATCCAAGCTTAGTATTGCCCGTTGTCTTCCTACCACATGATATTGATCAGACATATGGTCTTTCCATATCCCGTTTGTCTCTGTGATTCCTTATTGCTTAATTACCAATGGTTAGGCGGATTCCCGTTCTCCCTAGTGTCTTAGTTTATTGATTATTTCATCTTATTAGTAGTATTTTAGAACACCATCTTCCATTGATTTCGAACTAGCTTAGGTTTTAGGATTGATTAGCAGTTACTCCCGTTCTTCGTGGACCGAACCTTTATTTGCCATTATACTGGTTATAGGGTGTTCGTATAAGTATTGCTTGATTAAGAGTTAGATTGTAGCGACCGATTTAACGCTTGTCATCACCTCTTGACACTTGGCGTTTGTTGATTCACTTGCATTTCAATTTGATTTTTTAATTAAAATAAATTGAATAAAGTGCATTTTACCAACTCTCCCACATTGATGTGAGATTGGAATTCAAGAGCTTCCTTCCCTATAAATACCAATCATTTGGGATTGGGAAGGGACACTTGAGTTGTGAATTTTTAAGGAATCTCCAAGAAGAGAATACCTTAATTCTAATACTCTATGTTTTCTTGGTCTAGCCCCGACTAAGCTTTGGGGTAGGGACCGTTCGGGTTGGGTCTCGAGGGTGAGAGCCGTTGGAGGCTTGCGCATTTGCAGAGCAACGCTTTCAAGTTCGAGCTCTTAGAAAAAGCGGAGCACGCATCAAGGGTAAGATCGTTTTTTCTTCTTTTTTCTCTCCTTGTTAATTAATTATGTGATAGTTAATTAATTAATATACAAGTTTAGGTACTTTAATTTGTGTGCGGATTTTGGGGGGGTTTTATTCCGCGTAATGTTGGACACTACGAAACCCAACATTACAGCAGCGACAGCCTTGTATTGGCAGAGCAGCAGCTACAAGCTTGGTAGGGCCTCTGGGGCAGCAGTTGCAGCCTTGGCAGGGCCTGTAGGGCAGCAGCTGTAGCCTTGGCAGGGCTTGCGTGGCAGGGCAACAATAGTCAACCCGATCATTCTGCTACCCTAATCTGAAATGCCTAATAGTTGCACGCACACATACACATAAACACACACACACACACACACCAAAGTGCATACATACACATACTAAAAAAACGAACATGTAACTCCGGGGGCAATGACCCGTGGAGTAGATAAATCACAGCATCCATTACAGAACCTTCCTCTAAGCTCCTAACTTGATCTTCCAACTTCTGCACCAACTTCTCTATATCCTCCTTGCCTGTCATAAAGATCAATATATATTAAACACTCGAAGTATAAAAATTACTCAAAAGTAAATAAAAAAAACCTAAAAAGTAAAACAAAAATCTATAACCAATTAAACGGCATAAATGTCTCAAGATTCAATGGGTAGCAACAAAAATAGCCAATAACAACATTACACCTGTTTCGGGGTTTTCTGTGTCCCTCGGGAGAGTTGTTCCTCAGGAGAGTTATAATTCCAAGACTGGATTCCGGGCGCCTGTACCTGCAAAATAACGGAGTCTCCGGTTGGGTGGAGTTCTGCCTCCGACGATCAAGTTAGAACGTGTTCGGAAGTTAAAAGATGCAAAATGTAAAGTGGGATCAGGTTTCTCTATGGAGAAAAATGATCATACGGTTATCACAGACAGCCTCAGTATCCGAGTGTTTCACTCTCGTGTGAAATTAATTCTGCAATTAATGCTCTATCTGATTAATTAATTAGATAACCCTTGTTGAATCATTAATGCGTGTGTTTCCTAAGAGGAAGCATCTCCCTTTCATAGGGTTTGGAAATACGTGCCCATCCTAGGTTACAGAAAACCTAGGACTGTTGGGCTGCCTAGGGATTTGGGCCTTGAAGGCCGCCAAGCCCACACTGAATATCTGTCTGCCATGTGTTGAGCCTCGATAGGTCCACTTTGGGCTCTCCTTAGGGTGAAACATGACGGACTCTGATTGGTCCACGTGGCGGGGTTAAAATACCCTAATCTTTTGCCCCTCACAGGGGTGACGTGGCTTGCCACGTGGCGCCTGTGACATGTGTCACACGCGGATAGGTGAACGATTTTTTACCGTTTTACCTTCTACAACATCTTACGGGGGTGCCCCCTGGAATTCTTACCCCCCTATATAAGGGTCATGCCCTCCATCATTTTCGCATATTCTCAAAACTTTTTGGACATAGAATCTTGGACTTTTAGGAAAGAACTTGTCTTTTTTTTATGAAAAAAGCAACTGCCGCCTGCACCTGACCGCTTGTTTCTGCAGCCGTCCAAGACTTTTCCCAAGAACCAACAGTACCTTCAAACCAAAGGTAACCGTCTGCTTTTCTCTCATATTTTAACTTTGTTTCTTTTCTTTTTGAAAATGGTTTCCCAAAAGCACACGACACGGCCTAGGTTAGTGATCAGCCGGTCACCAGGGACAGCTGAATCTAGAACTAAGAGTGCCGACTGCCCCTTGCTAGACCACCCTTTGCGAACTTCCCTGAGTCCGACTGTCTCTGTGTCTGTGCAGGATACCATGGCCAGAATTAAACAAACATCCAGGCAGCAGAACCCAGACGACTCCTTTAGGGCGCCTGTTAGTGAAATCTCTAATCTACCGCCTGGCACCCCAAGTACCCCCAATGATTCTATTTTGCAAGAATTAGAGGAGGAGTTTGAGAGTGATGCCTCTGGCTCTATTTGACATGCCCTCAGGCGGACGCTAGGTCCGACGGCTCAGACAGTGAATCCGAGCCAAGTACTTCTAGCAGAGTCTTTGATGACTGTGACGAAAGCGCTCTTGACTGGAGACAGCGAGAGAGTCCCTTTCAGTAGAAAAGGGCGAGGACTATGCCGAGTCGTTTGCTACCCGCCGAGAGCAGTTTGCTGCTTATTATCATCATGTTCCCGCGGGTAGGCAGAAAACAATGGCTGACAAGGTGGGGAGCTTCCGGGCCAAACATGTCATGGGACATGATTCATTTTATGCATGCCGAATGCCAAGGATACCGTAGTCTGGCCAGCATTGTCAAGCTATGGGGACGAGTTCTTTGGCTTCTATGAAGCAGCCATCCAAGCCGGCCTTAAATTCCCCCTCCATCCGGCCGTGGAGAGAATTCTTGATGGATACCAGCTGGGTATCTAGCAAATAGCCCCAAACTCTTGGGTAAATATTCTGGGATTTGATAGGACCTGCGAGATGTTAGAGGTAGATCCAAGCTTTGAGGCGTTCGCCCACATGTATTACCTAAGCCGAACGCCAAAAGCAAGCGGGTCCGGTCGGTACACTTTATCTAGCCACAAAAGCTATATGATGACAATTGGGAAGGAAAACAAATGGAAGGACTAGAGAAGCAAGTTCTACATTGTTTCTTCCCAATATAAAGATAAAGAACCAAAAATACAATCGATGGACCGGAACCCCCCTCTGCTCTCAGGCGGAACTGAATTGCCGCTTGTTCCTAGAAAGGCCAAAGAGCAGATCTTGTACAAGGGTCTTTTCAAGTTGACCATTCGGTCAAATGAGGAGACTTGGGTGAAAGAGGTCATTCCCCAAAGTTATATTCCCCGCTATGATTGGCTATCTGATGGGGATTATCTGGCCGCCTGCGGTCTGAGTGTAAAGAGGCCGAGAGGTAGACAACCAAATGTGTTTAGATTTTTAGTAAGACTTGATTGTGTTGTTCAGCTTACTTAACCATTTAAATCTTCTCATGCAGACAAAGCAATGGAAAAGCTCTCATCCACAAAGAAGTCGGTTGCCTACTACTGCTCGCTTTTGGGTAAGTGGAAAGGTGAGGAGCCGGATACCGCAAATATGCCCAAGGTGAGCCATACACTTTTAATTTGGCTAAGTCTGATTTATTTTTCCCGCCTACTTCTTACTCATTTTGGTTTATGTGTAGGGCGGTTCCTCCAAACCCTCTCCTTCTTCTCAGCCAGACCCGAAGCTTCAAAATCAGACGGCTGGCGATGTGGGGACTCCTGGAAGGTCCAAGAAATATGTGGCCCATAAGTCAGGAAGGACCCATCCGCCAACTGGGGAAAGTATCCAGCTGGCCTTGAGAGTAGCAGGCCCCCACGGGAGAAGGCGGCTTTCGAAGGTATTACAAGCCTTAATCCCTTGCCCTACCTTGTAGGGTCAAGTTCAATCAACAGTTGACCAGTACTTCTGAAAGTAGCCGGTCTATAGGCCGAATTTACACCAACTATTTACAAAGTGTTGAATGTGTAGATGTCCCTCAAAGGCCGAATCATCAACAGCTAGCAAAGACCATGCTGAGGGCCATCTCCCTCGAGGACAGGGAGTCTGTTAGAGGAGTCGGCACCCTCAATATTGATTCCATTCTTGCTCTCCTTGCTGAGGTACTTTAACTTGTTATTTTTACTTTTTTGTGGAACTCTTTGAGCCGCTTGGTACTGATGTTTTCCTTCTTTGCAGGATGCAGTCTATACTACGAGTAAACGGTCTTAGAAAACTGCTCAGCGAGAAGACCAAAGAGGTAAAAGCTGCGAATGCTCGCTCCGCCTCTTCTCTAGATATGGCCATGTTTCAGATTGCTCAAAATGAATTATTGACTACTTACATCCTATATTCTCAGGCGGCCGCTAATCTGCAGGTCAAGGCGGATTTGGACGCAGCAAAGAGGCGGTTTTGGACGCAGCGAAGAGGAGGATCTCCGAGCTAGAGAAGGAAGTTAAGGACCTCAAGGCTAAGCTCGAGCCCCTTAAAGAGGCGGACACTGAAGCAGCCGGACTCTGCACCCGGGTGGAGAAACTCAAGGCAAGGCTGCAAAACCAGGAAGTCCAACTCGCCGAGAAGTATACTTCAAGGGTTGAGGAGGAGAAGGAGGCCCTGGTTAAACAGATGGTGGAGGACTGTGATGTCATCATGGAGATGACTTTGGGGGCTCTTTTCCCGGATGCTAGTTATGACGGCTGGAAGAATCAGTTTGTCGCCTCCTCCAAAGAATACAATGATAAACTCTTGATGCAAGCTTAAGAGGAAGAAGAGGAGGAGGAGTCGTCTGATTCAGCCGAGGGATCATCGGGGGGGTCCGATCAGGAGGAGGAGCATGATGGTGAAAAAGACCGGGAGCCGACTAGGGAGGATAAGGATGCGGCAGCCGATACTGAGAAGCCCCCTCCTAAAGCTTAAGCCTTGTGTTATTTTGCGGCATGATAGCCATGTATTACTTTCTCAGCCTGCGTGTCGTGTGTTTTCTTTGTATCTTTACTGACTAAGGGGTCGGGTTATTTGACACTTCTTGCCGGTAGTACCGGTTAACTCATTTTAGTCAGCCATAAGGTCGGCTAAGTTTATTTATGAATCATTTGGCCATTAGGCTGGCTCTGCCATTTTACACTTGTTTTGAATTTTTTAATTTGCATAGATTTAAGCTAAGTATAACTTGCTTTTTACTATGAAATTTTTCAATTTTTTCACTATACCAGCTATTCTTGCTCCTGGGCTACTGTGCACTTTGTCTTCAAAGGTAAATTGATTGACTTGGAATTTTTGATACTTTAAATAGTATGACTGATTTCCAAGTCAATCAATCACTATGGTGATTGCCCCAAACCAGGCGGATAGTCGGCCATTGCACAGGCGGGTAAGCATTCAATATTATCCGACCATTGGCCTCATTATAGTTCTAAGACGAACCACGCTTAGTTGCTAAGTTTTTTGACTTAGCTTATTTTGTTATTTGTACATTGGCCGTTTGTATTATACTTGGGCAATAACAGGCGTCAAACGGGATATCCAACCAAGATAGCGGCCCCTTGTTATATTCCAGGCGGTGGTTTTTAGTTATCTTGGTTTCGTTAACCTAAGTGGGAATAATGGCCGAATACCGGCTAGTGTCAATGAGACACGCGGTTTTGTTCGTACCGTTTAGGTTCCATTTTCGGTTGTCCAGGTCAAACAACTGTGAGTTAGCCCTTATTAGGTTAATCAGTCTTTGTCGCTTGTTTTTGGGTTTATAGAGCAATGTGCCACCCAAATAAGAGATGCTCTCTGCGACAGATTCACCCGAATGAGCGTCGCCGGACACCTACTCATGTTGGAGCAGACGGATTTGAGTTTGATTCAAGAAGCAGACGGTCAGTGGCCGTATCTAGTTGCTTTTAAAAGTTTAGATGCTAAGTTTTGGACTTAGCTTATTTTTTTCAATTAGCTGCTAAGTATTGGACTTAGCTTATATCTTCAAATTTAGTCGTCTCTATTGCCTTTAAGCAATAGCAGGCGGTATCTAACCAAGAGAGCAACTGGTTACCGCTTGTATTAAAACAGTCGACAGTTATCCTAGTCTCATTTGATCGAGTCAAATGGCTGCGAGCTTATCTTTATCCAGACAATCTTCTGGGCCATTTATTTTTAACTTTATAAAGCAATGTGCCACCCAAATGGGATATTTTCTCAGTGACGAATTCACCCAGATGGGTGTCGCCTGACGTCTACTCATGTTTGAGCAGACGGATTTTATTTTCTTATTCTTATTATTATTATGTTATCCGGCCATTGGCCTCATTTAGATCATCCGGCCATTGGCCTCATTAATAGTTGCTAAGTGTTGAACTTAGCTTATATCTACTCATGTTAGAGTAGACGATAAAGTTTAATAAGGTCGTCTGCACATTGCACAGACGGCACTCCCATTGGGAGGATGTATAAAAGTAAATAAATAGTATTGAAAACAAACAACAACTTTTTATTGATGTCGATTTACAAAAATTTTACAAGTCTCAGAAGTAGTAATTTTTCAAGTTGTCTACGTTCCAAGTTCTAGCTAGCAGCCTGCCGTCTGGTGTTTCCAGGCGGTAGTTGCTACCTCTTACTTCTTCATAGATCCGATAGGGGCCTTCCCAATTGGGAGTCAACTTTCCCTGTTCATTGGCTCTACCGGTTGCCTCCATTTTTCGTAACACAAAGTCCCCTACTATCAAGGGCCGCTTGTGTACTCTTTTGTTGTAGGCTCGTGTCATTCTCAGACGGTAAATCTCATGACGCAAGTCACAATTGCCTCTGCGTTCTGGGAGTGAGTCCAATGCTAGGCGCATGGCCTCCCAGTTAGCCTCTTCGTCATAAAGCATGACTCGAAAAGTTGGCTCATAGTGCTCAATTGGCAAGATAGCCTCAGCACCATAAACCATAAGGAATGGGGTTTCACCGATCGCACCTTTTTTAGTTGTTCTGATTCCCCATAGGACATGCGTCAACTCTTCCGCCCATAGACTGCCAGCTCTTTCAACTTTCTTTTCAATGCCATCTGAGATTAAATTGTTGAAGGCTTCAACCTGGCCGTTTGCTTGGGGACGTCGACTGATGCAAAGCAATGAGAGATCCCTTGGTCTCCCAACCAATTCTTGAGAGCATGCATCTCAAACTGAGGACCATTGTCAAAGACCATAGACATAGGTACCCCAAACCGGGTGATAACATTTTTCCAAATGAAGGAGATAACATCTTTTGTCTTGATTCCTTTTACCGCCTCTGCTTCTACCCATTTGGTGAAGTAGTCAACAGCAACCAAACCTCCGTCCGCCTGTAGCAGGCGTATACGGACCCAGAATGTCCATGCCCCATTTGGCGAATTGTACTGGGTTGTGAATGGCCGTCAGATCAATAGCCGGACGGTGTATGAGTTTGCCAAATCTATGACACTTATCACATTTCTTCACCATTTCCATGGCGTCTGCTTCAAGGGTGGGCCAAAAGTAGTCTTGCCGCTGGGCCCTCTTTGCTAGGGACCTTCCGCCTATGAAGGAGGCAAAAAAACCCGAATACAGGTCCTCTAAAACCTATCACCCCCTTTCTGGGGTGATGCATTTCAATAAATGTTGTAAATAACCCTTCTTGAAATGTTCTCCATCTTGAATTTCAAAATTAGCCGCATGTTTTTTCATTGCAACCATCTCTTGGTAAGTATCCGGCAAAGTGTCGTCTGTCAGGTAAGCCCAGATGTCATCCATCCAAATTAAGCTTCGGTCCAGTACTCCAATGGGATCTTCTTCAATACTTCTTTTTTCCATAACTTCCCAAAAGACTAACCTAGGTGTATCACAGAGGCGAATGATGCCAGCTTAGAGAGAGCATCCGTGATTATTCTCTGATCTGGGCACCTGACTTAGATGAAATTCTTCAAGTGTCCCAGCCTCTTCCTTGTCCACCTGCAAGTATTTGATCATGGCCGGATGGGTAGCCTCATAGTCACCATGGTATTGGCTAACGATCAATTGTGAATTAGAGCAGGCGTCAATTTTTCTTACCCCGGCCGCCTTATACATGCTGATGTCGGCTAGTAGGGCTTCGTATTCTGCCTCGTTATTTGAGGCCTGGAACTTGAACCGTAGTGTGTATCGTACTAGTCTCCTTTAAGGGACTGACATATGACGCCTACACCACAACCGTTCATAATAGAGCTCCCGTCCACATATACTTTCCAAACTTGATCAAGGTTCTCCGGCTCAGCCGACCTTGTCATTTCGACAATGAAGTTAGCAAATTCCTGTCCCTTCACTGCCTTCCTTGGTTGGAAACAGATTTTCAAGGCTTTGAATTTCAATAGCCCATTTGATCATTCGGCCTGATGATTACATGGTTGTCATTGGCCGCTTGATCGGTTGGTTTGTGTAGACAACAATCGGATGTGTCAAGAAGTAAGGTTTTAACTTCTTGACTACCATGAAAAGAGAAAGGCCAAAATTTTCAACCATGGGGTACCGTAGTTCAGCATTTTGCAGAACATGGCTAATGAAATAGACAAGGAGCTGGGTGCATTCTCTTTCAGCAAGGAGAACAGCACTGAGCGCATGATCTGAGATGGCTAAGTACATGTACAGCACTTCCTTTGGCAAAGGGCTAACAAGCCTTGGCAAAGAGTGCAAGTGTTCTTTCAATTTTTGAAAGGTCGCCTCAAAATCCGCCCCCCATTCAAACATAGTCTTCTTTTTTATAGCTTGGAAGAAATAAAGGCACTTGTCGCCAGCCCGGCTGAGGAATCTCCCCAATGCCGCCAAACAACTTGTTAATTTTTAAACTTCTTTGATAGTGCGGGGTGACTTCATGTCAATGACCACCTGTATCTTCTCTGGGTTGGCCTCTATCCCCCTTTGATCAATCAGAAATCCGAAAAACTACCCTAACTCAACACCAAAGACATACTTCTTGGGATTGAGCATGACCTTATGCCGCCTGAGTGTGGCGAATGTTTCTCGGAGGTCAGCAAGGTGATCCGTCTGTAGCTTGGATTTAACTATCATATCATCATTGTATGTCTCTACATTCCTCCCAATTTGATTATTGAAGATTGTATTAATCATTCGTTAGAAAGTAGCAGGCGCATTTTTCAAACAAAAAGGCATCACGGTATAGCAGAATAACCCCTGATTAGTGACGAATGTCGTCTACTCTTATTTTTCTTCCACAAGGGTATCTGATGGAAGCCTGAGTAAGCGTCCATGAAGCTCATCAAGGCATGGCCGGCTGTAGAGTTGACCAAACTGTCAATCTTTGGAAGAGGATAACTATCCTTTGGACATGCCTTGTTCAAGTCTATGTAATCAACACACATGCGCCTGGTACCATTCGGCTTCTTGACATGCACAACATTAGCAACCCAATCTGGGAAGTAACATTGCCGAATGAACCCAACGTCTAACAGCTTTTTTAATTCGGCGGCTGCCGCCTGACTACTCTCCTCGCCATGGTTCCTTTTCTTTTGCCTAACCGGCTTCTTTTTGGGATCCACAGCAAGTTTGTGAACAGCAAGATCCGGACTTATGCTTGGCATCTCTTCCATTTCAAAGGCAAAGATGTCTTTGAATTCTTTTATTAGATTGTGCAAGTATACACCCAAGTTTGCAAAAGCAGCCGTCCCAACCTTAACAGTTCGCTTTGGACGTGTGTCGTCCAGAGCAATATCAATGTGTTGACCAGCCGGCTGGGGACGGAGTTCATCTGACCATTCCCCGGTCAGTGATTGATGTTGTCTTTCTTTTTTGATGCCCACCAAATGGTCGGCCTTTCTCTTCTTGCCGGCTGCTAATGGAGCAGGCGCAACATCCTTGACTTCGCCAAGGTCTATTGGTTCGTCACCCTGGCCGGATGCGGCCACCGTGGGCTTGACGTCTAAGAGGTAGCACTCTCTAGCCGTCTTCTGATCTCCGCTTAGGGAGCCAACAGACCCATCATCCTTCTCAAAATTAAGGAGCATAAGGGATAGAATAATAACAGCCTTAGATTCATTCAGAGTGGGATTCAATCAGCTCTTCAACGATCAAGAACCGGACTACCATGTGGCGTCCCTCACCCTTCTCCCCTAGCTGGATGGGTAGGTTAATCCGGCCTACCGGATGCACAACTCCACCCCCAAAACCAACTAAGGGGTGAGATACCTGGTGCATGCTGCCAGGTTTGTACTTTAGCTATGCTAAGTACTTGTGGCTGATGAGATCAGATGAACTTCCAGTCTCAATGAGGATCCGGCCTACCTTTTAATTGGCCACTTTGCATTCAATGACTATGGGGTCATCATGGGGTCGCCTGACCTTGCCCCTGTCTTTTTCAGTGATGACAAATTCAGGCAAGGTGTCCTTAGACGCCTGCCCCTCCTCAACTGAGCTGACATCTAGCCGCATGATATAGTCCTTGGTTCCCCAGATGGTTGGGCCTCCTCCAGCAAAGCCACCTGCTATTGTATAGATAGGTTCTTCATCAGTGTCCTAACTATTAGCAGGTTGGGACTTCTTTTTGGACGATTGCCCATGGTTGGTTTGGTAACCTTAGACCTCAGAATATATGACTTTAGCACCCCTTTATCAGCTAGACGATCCAACGACCGTTTGAGACTATAGTAGTAGTTGGTGTCATGGCCAATGTCCTCATGGAAGTGACAATATACTTGTTTTTGTTCCGGTTTTTGGCGGAACCTTTAATGGCAGACGGTTCTCAATGGTCACCCGGTCTTTGATATCCATGAGGATGGAGTAACAGTCCTTGTTAAACTCGTATTTTGGGATGTACGGTTTAGATTCCTTCTTTTTCTTCTAGACCGGCTGCTCAGAGTCGTCTGCCGCCCAGATCTCATTTCTCTTTTTATTTTCTTCTTTTTTAGCCAGATGTGATTGCCGACTTTCTTTTTTGTCAGACTTCTTGGAGTCTGACTGCTTAGTGATGTTACAGAGTTCGGTCGCCTGTATATAGGCGTCCACCTCCATTAGAGCTTCTTGGAGGGTAGCAACCCTCTTTCTGACGAGGTCGAATTTAAAGGTCGACCCGTCTTTCAGACCTTTGAAGAAGTCTGTATAGGCCACTTCATCAGAAAACCCATGAACTTGAATTCTCATCAGATTGAACAGCCTGATATATGATTGCAGTCCTTCTCTATCTCCCTGTCGAATTGCACCCAAGTCAAGACTTGTTTTCTTAGCAGGGGATGTTCACAGAGAAGTTAGAAGCAAACAAGTACGCAAGCGTCTTAAAGTTGTTGATGCATCCGACTGGCAGGTTGCTAAACCATCGTTGGGCGACGCCCTTCAATGTGGACGGGAAGCATCGACACCATGCGGCATCATCCAACCCCTGTAAATACATAAGATTGGTGTAAGCCATGAGGTGATCTTCTGGGTTGGTGGTACCATCATAGGTACCTACCAGAACATTTTTAACCTTGGCCGACTGTGCAGCCCCGATTATTTCCTTTGAGAACGCAGAAGGTTGTTCCCCAAGTTTTAGCAGACAGAGCTGCCATTCCAAAGGTTGGACGTTTTATACCGCCTGCCCACCAAAGAGGGTCGGCTGCATGTATGGTTGTCCATATGGCATGTATGGCGGCTAAGGCACATACGGAGCCGAATGGATTATCTGAGGGCCAGAGTGGACGGACAGGCCGCCTAAATGACCCTCTCGGTTTGATTGTGAATACCTCATTGAGGTATTTTGAAAGCTATTTGGGTAAGTCGACATTGAAGCCGACATAGACAGTTGTTGACTTTTGTTCTGCTGAATCAGCATCCGAGCATCAGAATATGTCTTTTTTGAACCATCCGCCTCAACATGCCGGATGGCCTTCCTTTTCCCTGTCTCGGGGAATCGGATCTTGGACAGATCAATCAAGGGCTGGTTCCCCTCTTTTTTTTTTAGGATGTGGAGTAGGGACACGGTCCTTGACTGGTTTATTCTTCTCTGAAAGAGAAGGTTTCCTGGCCGACTGCCCCTGTTGGGGCCAGCCGTCCTTTTCCCCTTTGAAACTAGTCATGAATTTCATGAGTTCGTCTCTAGTAACTAGGGCTGCGCCTTCTGCCGCCTAGGGTTGTCCAGACGGGTGTTCAGTTGGCTCACATGGACCAACTTGATCATTGCCCCGTTCTTTTATTTCTAAGGGGCGGGTGTGCCTAGTTCTGAGTGAACCGTCGGCAACTACATAGGTGTCAACGTCAAAGTCGTCACCACTGTCCTGGTCTGAGTAGACCTGGACTTCGGCCGAAGGCCGCGTCTCAGTAGGAGGCGGTACAGACTCATGTGAAGCCATCTTAGAAGTACTCTCCCCACAAACGGCGCCAAATTTTTCGAGGTTTTCTGTGTCCCTCGGGAGAGTTATAATTCCAAGACTGGATTCCGGATGTCTGTACCTACAAAACAACGAAGACTCGAGTTAGGTGGAGTTCCGTCTACGACGATCAAGTTAAAACGTGTTCTGAAGTTAAAAGATGCGGAATGTAAAGTGGGTTCAGGTTTCTCTATGGAGAGAAATGATCATCCGACTATCACAGACAGCCTCAGCATTCGAGTGTTTCACTCTCGTGTGTAATTAATTCTGCAATTAATGCCCTATTTGATTAATTAATCAGATATCCCTTGTTAAATCATTAACGCGTGTGTTTCCTAAGAGGAAACATCTCCCTTTTATAGGGTCTGGAAATACGTGCTCATCCTAGGTTACAGAAAACCTAGGACTGACGGGCTGCCTAGGGATTGGGCCTTGAAGGCCGCCAAGCCCTCACTGAATATCTGTCTGCCACGTGTCGAGCCCTGGTAGGTCCACTTTGGACTCTCCTTAGGGTGACACGTGACGGACTCTGATTGGTCCACGTGGCGGGGTAAAAATACACTAATCAACACCAATAATAAACTGCGCTCATGACTCCTATTATGGTACTCTAATAACGTAAGAAGGTTAAATTGTGAGTAGGCTAACAAAATCACAGCAACATGCTACTAATTTAGAGAAATCCAACAAAAAAAAAAAAAAAAAAAAAAAGCAAAACTCTAATTCAAATAGATAAAATTAAGACCTAGTTTTCGAAATACAAGACAAGCAGTAATACAAAGTACATCAATCAAATTCACAATTACTGAAACAAAAAAATGTGAAAACCCTAGTTTTCGCAATCGAAATCACGTAATATAAATTGAAATTCAAATTAATAAACCAAACTCAACAATGATAATCAAAATCAAATTAACTCTTTCATAATAACCAACAAAAAGGATCCAAGAAACGAATTTCTTAAGGTTAAATAGGAAAAAAATCGCAAAAAACGCTAATTTCGAATTCCAATTAATCGAAATTTAAAAACGCAATAACTAATCAAATCAAAAAGAAAAAAAAAATTCAAATAACTTGTTCAAAATCACAGGCGACGAAGATTGAAGAAAAAATACAAAGAATTTCATAATCGAAGAACAATGGCTAAATTGCACCAGAGAGAATTCGAAGGTAGAGAGGGAAAATGCAGAAGAAGAGAGAGAGAGAAAATGAAGCGGCCCTTGGAAAAACAAGGGAGGTCATTCAACTGCTGAAATTACGAAAATACCCTTAATGAAATTGAAAAAGGCGGGTGAAGCATGAGCCGTTGGATTGAGAGCGATCAACGGTCACGATGAGTTCCTAGTTCCTATTATAGGACTTGGTTCTCACATGATCTTGATTATATATATAATATATATAGGACCAAGTTATAATGAGAAATAGCCGAATAATAGGAACTAGGAACTCATCACAACCGTATAATTATAAAAGAATGGGCGGATCAGATCATTTTACTTTTTAGAGTTTCTTATCACGCGATTTTCTCACACTCTATAGTACATTCTCTCTGCTCTAATCAATCAATATCCTCCATTGAAGCTAGTACTCCAATTTCTCTATTCAAGCAGATGTCGAGCTTTCTCTACTCCATTGAAGCAGCTTCTAAGGTAAGATTTTTTTTTTTCTCTTATTCAAATCAACGAATTACAATTTTACATGTCGATCTATATTTCATCGATAATTTTTTTGTAAGTATCGTCACTTTAGGGTTCTTGATAGTGAAATTCAAACTTTTATTTATAACTTCTGACCGAGATTATGAATGAATATAGTGATTGATCTTGTTGTTAGAATTGAAGGTGTTTGAAATTGAAATTTTACACGAAATCAAGTAATGTTTTCTGAATTTTTCTATAGTTGTGTTGTTTTTTGTTTTTCGGTGATGTTTTTGTTATATATTAATTTTAGTACAAGAGAAGGTTCTTATTTTGTTACTTTGCATGTCAGTTGTTTGATGAAAGTCCTATGAGAAATTTACATACATGCTTGTTGATGGTGGTCAAAAGTAGATATAAACCAAGTAAAAGTAAACCAATTACATTTTAAAGTATTGTTTCATGTTAAAAGTTGCTGCAGGTTTTTATACCATTGATGAATTTATATTGATTTGATTTCATTAGTTTGATAGCAGAATGTAATCGTCAAGTTCCTTCTCTTGTCAAGTGGGTTAGAGTTGTTTGATAGTATCACTAATGTTTCCTTATTAAAATTTCGATACTAATTAAATTCAAGGATTATATGTTAGAAGGAAAAAACTAATAAAGCTAATCCAAGAAACATTAATGTCCTTCCTCTACCTGCTAGACTTTTGTTGCTAAGAGAGAATGTTTAAGCTGATATTCATTTCAGAGGGTTGCCTTACTTATCATTCATTATAATTAATTAAATGAAACAATTTGAGGCTTGCTACTTGAATAAACATGAATTTTTGTGATACTTTCAACCTATATGGGGGGGGGGGGGTTAATAAAGTTATCTTATGTTGCCTACATGTGCTCGAATTGCATGATTTGGGTCTGGTATATTTGCCCTTTAGTTACCTTAATGACTTTTGCAATGCTCACTAAATTAGGATAACTTGTGTGACTAATGTACTGATATTTCTACACTTAAGTTTGTAAATTTTCTTGGTTCAGAACATGTGGACAGTAGCAAGAATGAAGTAACAGAAAAAACTCATAAGTAAACCAAAATACCTTAAAAGTAAACCACAATAAATAAATAAAAAAGTATTACATCAAGTGATTACTATTTTTTTTTTTTACTGGATTTTTTCACCACAAGTTGTGCTTAAACCTATTAGCTCAAAAGGTAGAGCACTATGCGGATGCATAGAGATGTAGGTTCAATTCCTATGTAGGTTATCTCTTAAAATAAATATAAATATATAAAAATACCTCAAAAGTAAATCAAAATAACTAAAAAGAAAATCAAATTAACATTAATGTATATAATTAAATTAACTCTAATATATAAAAACACACTAAAATATATGAAAATTTCTCAAAAGTAAATCAAATTAGCTTACAAAAATCAAAGTTCAAAAGCATTATATAGCAACAGTATGTATCGGCTATTCCAAAATACCATTACACAGTATTTCATAGTAAGAAAGAGTAAGAATAACTTGTTACACATGACCTTTTACATCGTACTTTGAAGTCATTCTCTAATATATCTCAAAAGTAAATACTAAATACTAAAAAGTAAATCGAAATATTTTAAAAGTAAATAAAAAAAATCTCAATAGTAGGATCAATAAAAAATAAATTTATCTAATATAGAAACCTACATGGGATTCGACCCCACATTTTTTGTGCATTTGCACAATGCTCTACCAATTGAGCTAGTAAGATAGTGTACATTAAAAATTTGAAGTAAAGAAAAATAGCTTAAAAGTACATAAAAAATTCTCAAATGTAAAAAAAAAACAAAAAAAAAATAAATAAATAAATATTTAAATAAATAAATAAACTTTAAAGTATCCAACCAACACCAATATCTACAAGATACAAGCATTGTAGGTTGAATTGAGCACCAAAATATTGTGCCCTCAAGTGCTTCTTGATTGTGAATATGAGATGGGAAAATAAGTTCCTCCCTTGACAGTGGGATCTTTAACTACAATACATACAAAGTTCCCATGAACTAGTCCAATTCCTATGAATATTCCTCCCTTAACAGTGGGATCATTATTAGCTATAATCATAAAAACATCATGGCTACACAGCCTGGCTTTGCAGGTACAGAACGTTATGTAAGTGTAATACTTTAAACTCCCTCTAGTTGTTTCTTTACCCTCTCTTCCTAAAACACAAAAACAAACAAGGTAATGAGAAGGGTACTATGGCAGCAACTCACATAGCCTGCCACAGCTTCCAACTTTTCATTGTCCTTCACTTGAGAAGACACAACAATAGCTCTTAAAATGGCTAGTGTGGTCAGTGCTACAACCTATGATCAAAGTAAGACAACATAATTGATAATTGCAATGATTTGCACTCAGCAAGGAAAACAAACAAGATGAAGCAACATTTCCAAGTACACTCACAGCTCCACCAAGAGAATGCCCACACAAGATGAGTTTGCGCTTCTTCTTCTGAGCAAGCCTGTACAATCAAGGCCATTCATGTGCTGACACTACACACTAGTACACTATACACAGCACACCCAACACAACTTGCCCAAACAGCCACAGAGTTCACACACCTCGACTAGAATGCCCAGCAAAACACACACACACACACACACACACAAACACACAAAAATACAACCAATTACCAACAAAAACAGCTTAACGCACAACAACTCAACTGCTCCCTAACCACCAAGAGCCACAACACTCAACAACAACTAGCGAACACCACAACCCCGCTCCCTGACTACAAAGACCAACACCATTCACATAACGCCCAAGGCCACAACAAAAATCTGCAGTGCCCTTGCTACTACTAGCAAACAACAACTCTCTAGAGGGCGGCCATAAACATCAACACCACACAACAAAATGCAAAATTTAATCATTATCAACTCAAAAAGGAAATAATATAAGCACAAAAGTAAATATTATAAGCATAAAAGTAAATGACATAATTGAATTGGGCTCATAAAATTGAGTTCTAAATTAGTAATTGAACACTTAAATTACATATCACATTTCACATAAAATACCTAAATAAATAAAATTCCTCCAAGAATTCCAAAATTAACCAAACGTTTAATACAAAAAACAAAGATTACTAGAAGCTTCAAAAGCAGTAGCACCATTGAGTTCAGCATAATTGACCTCCACCATTTCACGAATTGTCAATGAATGTCCAGATGCAAGCCTATCACTACAAAACAACCATTTAATCAATTAAACAAAATTCACTCCAAAATTGCAATCACAATAACAATAAAACATCAAATACAATAATTCCAATCGAATTCCTAGCATACACAAAAAAAAAAAACAAAATATATATATATATATATATATATATATATATATATATATATATATATATATATATATATATATAGAACATAAAATTACCAACACAACAATAAAAAATCAGTTATCTAAATGAGAAACGCAAAAACAAAAATTAATTAAAGAATGATAGCGAAAACCCTAATTTCAAACTTCAAATAATAAGCAAATCTTAAAAACGCACAACTAATCAAATCAAAAAGAAAAAATCAATAACTTACTTGTTCAGATTTAATAGAAGACGAAGATCCAAGAACAAATTAAGGGAATTTGATTTGCGAAGAACAATGAAAAAATTTGCATCAGAGAGTTTAAAGGAAGAGAGAGAGAGCATGAAAAAGAGGCATGAAGAAGAGAGAGAAAGCAAAAAAGAACGGTAGATATGTCTGGGTATAATACAATAATTTACCAAAATGCCATTACTAAGTTAAAAACGCGGACGGCATCTCAGTTGTTGGATCGAATGAATCAAAGGCTCAAATTAGTTCCTAGTTCTCATTATTCACCTTGGTTCTCACATGATCTCAATTATATATATATATAGTGTCTGAGGAGAATAGGTATTTATGTGAGAACACTATTATATCTGAGGACTAATAAAAACCATTAGATCTTACAAGATCTAACTATTGAGATTGATCATATAATAATGGCAAAAATGTAAGTTATAACCTAACAAATCTTCCTAAAAAAAATCAACATCACTGGTTCTTTCTCTCTCCAGAAAAAAGTTACCCACCTTCTTTCTCTCTCCAAAGCTTGAAGGTGGACGGCAATGGGTTGAAGCTTGAAGGATCGCTACTTTCTTCCTCCTCTTGTTCACTCATACATACTTTTGGTTAGTAAATTTTGAATTTTACACTCATAATATTGGTTTTTCGTCATTATTTTCGGATTGAGGGATCTCAATTTAGTATTTTCGTCAAAATTTTCGAATTTAACGTTCTATCTTTCAAATTTTAGTGTTCTAAAAATTTTCGAATTTGAGTGCTCTTAATTTTTGTTATTTGAGTTTGATATTCTAATTTTCGCTAGATTTTTTGAATTGAGTGCTCTCAATTTATTATTTTCGTGAAAATTTTCATATTGGATATTAATTTCTGTTAATTTAAGATAATTTTTACTGAATTTTTTTCATATTGAATGTTCTTATTTTGTAATTTTTTGTCAAATTTTTCAAACTAATTTGATAATTTCAATCGAAGATATGTAAAATGAGCAAACAAAAAAAAATGAGCAAACCTAAATATGCAAAGTAATATAGTAAAAATAAAATAAGCAAACAAAATTAAAATGAGCAAAACATAAATAAGCATCATGAAATTTCCTAGTGAATATTCTTATTTTGTAATTTTTGTAAAATCATTCAAACTTAATGTTACAAACTTAATAATTTCAACCGAAAATATGTAAAATGAGCAAATTGAATGAAAATGAGAAAAACCTTAATATGAAAAATAATATAGTAAAAATAAAATGAGCCGAGAAAAAAACAACCCCAAACCGAAAAAAAAGTAAATAAATAAATAAAAATAATAATAAAAATAAAAACAAAAAAAAACAAAAAAAAAAAACCATTGAACATCATATTGTATAAAATGAAATAATCGAATAACACCAAAGAATTTGATGAAGAAATTGATAAACTTACAACAATTTGTTTATTAATTTTGCCAATTTGATAAAAAAAAAAATAAATAAATAAATAATTAAAAAAATAAGGTGTTTTACCTGCTCATATTAAAATGGGGGGAGCGAGAAAGTGTGAGATAGCTAAGAGAATCTTAGATAGATGAATTAATTAGTACTACGGGAAGAAGAAGAATTAGCAACAATTCTTTGCTCATTTATCAAATGAACAAACAATTCTTTACTCATTTGTTAAATGAGCAAACAATTCTTTGTTCATTTATCAAATGAGCAAACAATTCTTTGCTCATGTATCAAATGAACTATATTCTTTGCTTATTTATCAAATGAACAAACAGTGTTTTGCTCATTTATCAAGTTTCAAATAATTATTTGCTACTTTATCAAATGAACAAACAATTTTTTGTTCATTTATCAAATGAGCAAATAATTTTTTGCTCATTTATCAAATGAGCAATAATTCCTTACTAAATAAGTCTTTGCTCATTTATCAAATGAGCACCAATTCTTTGCTCATTTATCAAATGAGCAAATAATTTTTTACTCATTTATCAAATGATCAAATAATTCTTTGTTAATTTATCAAATGAACAAACAATTATTTTCTCATTTATCTAATGAGCAACCATTCTTTGTTCATTTATCAATTGAGCAACATAGGGTAAAAAAATTTGAACATGAAAAATGATTTAAAACATATATTTGGAGCTTACACAGAACATATTCAATAAATTTTAGAACATATGCAAAAAAATATTTATAACATATGATAAAACCTATTAGCTCAATTGGTAGACCACTATGCAAATGCATAGAGGATGTAGGTTCAATTCCTACATAGGTTATCTCTATAAATAACTACAAAAAAATAAACTAAAAAATAAAGAAAATCAAATTAGCACTAAATTTTATGTGCAAAAAAGGGCCTTGAAATGATTAATAACTATAGAAACTTTGTTACAACTAAACTCTGATACAAACGCTTGTCTCCACATTATACAAATGAACCTACGTGAGATTTGAACCCATATCTTTTGTGCATTAGCACAATGCTCTACATGTTGAGCTAGTAAGTTAATGTAAATAAAACATTCTATGAAATGAGCAAAAATATTTTTCTCACCTATGAAATGAGCAAACGTATTTTGCTCATCTATGAAATGAGCAACATTGTTTTGCTCTTTTGCGTCAATTGGCTAATAAGAGCAGTATTATTTACTCATTTTAAGAAAAGATTAATCATAAAAATGAAATTTACATATTGAACAAACACGAAAACTAGGTCGTTGAATAGATATGGAGGTACAAGCCATTTAGATTGACCAGTACCAGTTTAATATCGAAGATATAAACTAGTAAAATTTTGATTCCAGTACAACTTTGATTCCATTTTACTATGGTGCTTAGCATTCATACATTTTGCGGCGCATAATTAACAAATAATACCTTAGAAAACCCTAATTATATATTATAAAGGAGATTTTAGTTCAAGTATTGCAAGTCCTCTCTACTCATCTGTGAAATGAGCAAAAAACTTTGCTCATCTATGAAATGAGCAAAAATATTTTGCTCATCTATGAAATGAGCAACATTGTTTTGCTCTTTTGCGTCAATTGGCTAATAAGAATAATATTATTTACTCATTTTAGGAAAAGGGTAATCATAAGTAAAAAAAAAATGATTCGAACTATAACATCCTATTTTATTCATCCAATTGAGTACAATTTTAAATGTTTTAAGCTAGAAGCCTATGTAGGATTTGAACCTACACCTTCTATGCGTTGTAGGAACATAGTGCTCGATCAATTGAGCTAATAGGCTAAAAATTTACCAACAACACACCAATGTAGGAACTAGAAAATGCTTGGCAGTAAAGGTAAAAGTGAATAGAATATTATTTATAGTGGATGTCTTGACAATCTATGAAGGTATGGAATATGGCAGATCAAGAAGGAATGCATTTGATTGAGCAATAGCAAGAGGTGATAGAGGTTAATTCTGCATCGAAATCATTGAGGTCTAACCGTAAATATCATTCACTTGATCATTCATTACGTGTTATTACACTAAGGTAAAGTCATTAGAAAATCTATCTCATATCTAGCAACATGTCTAATAGCTTATAATTTATTTTTGGAGCGTTGCCTAAGAAAATGCATGCATGAGATTGGAGGGTAGTGGAAGTAATTGTGATTATGAAGATATGGTTTTCGGGTACTTGTAATTTTTCATTTTGATAGATAATTGTAATTTGTAATATGATTATATTGATCTAGGTAAAATGTAGTGTATGGCCTTTAAAAATGTCAACGCCTTGTAAGTCATGTAGTAATGATAGTTTTCTTTCACTTATTCCATGACAAAATCAAAGTATGACTTCCTAGAATCTTAAGATTACAAAATGTGAGAAGGCTTGACGTTATAATTGATAGTACTTATCAAGAAATATCAAATATATCATATGAGAGTAGAATGCAAGAAATAATAAAAGCTAAATCTAAAGACCAATTGAAGTTCATCAGACAATTGGTGTACACGTCAACAAAACATGAGGTGAAACACAAATTAAAGACAATGTCAAGGCTTATAATTTGTTATTTGAGTATAGTATAAAGAGAATGTGACATACCTTGCTACACATTAGGAAGTCCAACAAATACGAGGAAGCCAAAGTCCAATAATCACTTAAGAATTTCAAACGCTCATAATGTCAGCTGAATCTAGATTAATGTCCAAAGCTACAATATGCAATTCAGATCAAGAATAGCAACCTATGCAAATTATGATTACCCCTCAGACTAAATGATATGTATTTAGTTAATTAGAACTCAAACATATGTAACATCATATTAAAGACTTTTATCAAACACTTGGTGTGCACATTACATTCCCTTAATTAGAACTCAATTTTTACTACCTTAAAACACAAAGCATTTACACTGCATTATTTAACAAGTAACTAGCAAACATCAAAACATTATATGTCCAAAAAATAAACAAAATTACATGAAATAATTGAGCAAAAACGAACTTACATGTCCACAAACAAGCAAAATCAGAAAATTTTCATCAAAATTATCGACACAAACACAAAATTCATAAAATTTGATGATAAAATTGAAAAAATTGAACACAAAGTGATAAACTAAGCCGAAAAAATCGAACACAAATTGAACAAATTAAGCCAAAAAAAATCGACCGCAAATTGAAAAACAGATTTTTCACCAAATACCACTGAGTTATTGCAAAATTCACCATATACCACACAAAATTTTCTAATTCACCATATAGCACTGAGTTTATGTACATTAACACAGAATACCATTTTTTCTAATTGTCGTTAACGTCGTTAGTAATTAAGGTTAATTGTGCCACGTGGCAGCTTGTAATTGGTTCTTATTAATATTATTTAATTACTTAAATAAAAAAATAAAAAAAAAAAATAGCCACCTTCTCTCTCTCCTCTGACCAAACACCCAGACCACCACCAACGCCCAAACCCAACTACCCAAAGGCGTGGCAGCCCAGCCACCACCCTGTCTCGATAACCCCCGCCGGCGCGGAATTGGACTTGAACCCCGGTGCCGGTGCCAAAACCATCCAGAACCCCTGCGCCGACGTGGAATCCGACCAGAACCTTGAACCACCGTTCCCGAACCCCTGCGCTCCTCCCCTTCCCTTGAACCACCGTTCCCAAACCCAAAAAACCCATATCTCCCTCGAAAAACCCTCCCCTAATCACCGGCCAGTGCCCAAACCCCTGTCTCCCGTGTCGGCGAACACAAATTCCCCTCCCTCAGTCACTGCCGCCCATTTTAATTGAAAATAACCAACCCAAAACCCTAAACCCCAAAATCGAAACCCTAGATTTTGGTTTTAGGGTTTCGAGGTGGTGATTCAGGGGAGGAGGAGGGTGGAGGTGGCAAGGGTAGGGCCGAATTAGGTTTGCCGGCATTTGGTAGGGGGTTTGGACGGCCGACGGAGGGAGGCTTTTCGAGGGAGGGATGGGGATTTTGATTGAGATGATGGTGATTTTGGGAAAGAGGAAGACGCCGACGGGAGGTTCCAGGTTAGGTTGGCACCGGCGCGGGGTTTAGAGCTGGAAGTGCCAGCGTGGGGAGGCCGGGGGTTGGGGGCATGGTGGGTGGCTGCGTTACAGTGTGGTGGCTGTTTTTCTTTTTTAATTTTTTATTTAAGTAATTAAATAATATTAATAAGAACCAATTACAAGCTGCTACGTGGCACAATTAACTTAATTACTAACGGCGTTAACGACAGTTAGAAAAAATGGCATTCTGTGTTAATGTACATAAACTCAGTGCTATATGGTGAATTAGAAAATTTTGTGTGGTATATGGTGAATTTTGCAATAACTCAGTGGTATTTGGTGAAAAATCCGATTGAAAAATTTAATCTAAGAAAATCGAACACAAATTGAAAAAAAATTAAGCTGTAAAAAAAAAAAAAAAATGAACATTATACATTGAAATAATCTATTAACGTATAAGAATTTGATGATAAATTTGATAAACTTACCATATTTTGATGATGAATTTCCGCCCAAATACATAGGAAAGAGAGAGAGAAAAAGAGAGAGAGGGGGCAGAGAGAGAGAAATAAGTAGCTGAAATTTTTAAATGTAAGCTATGAAATTTACATATATGCCATTATTAAATAGTGAAAATGGACGGTTAGATCTAAGCAAATCAACGGTGTAGATTCGTTCTTATATATTAGAGTGTTCCCACATAAGGGATGTATTCTCACATGATGCACATATGAGACATGTGGCAGTTTTTGATTACTTTATATGGGATGTGTTCTCACAAAAATACAAGCAAACCGTACAACACAAATGTTTAAAAGGTTTCAAAATTTAGACGATGCACTAGAATAACTGGGTGATATATCCCAAACTCTTACAAACACATTATTGCTTTGGTTTCATCTTATATACCACATTTGCAATAAATGGCTGCTACACATTTTGTGAAAGAAAATACAAAATTTTCTTTTGTAGTAAATTTTTCAAATGAAAATATCAATCGTTACTTACGTTCAACTAACACATTAAATCAAAAGTTATTAAGTTATTAACCTAACTTAATTTACCCCTCATTAAAACCCTACCCCACATTTTCTCTCCTCGTTCCCTACCATCACTATTATTCTCTCTTAATTAGAATAAAGTGAAGACAGCAAACTTGTTATTAAGATTACACTAACAAGAGTAACAACTGTCATGTTGGAGGTGACAATAGGTGAAATGGTAGTTTGTCAAATTTATTAGGAAAAATTGTCGCGAATAATCCGATCTTTGCCTCATCTGCCCAAAATAATCCCACAATTCGATTGTTTTTTTAATAATCCGACCTTTATACCTAATCCGCTCAAAATGGTCCCAACCAGTCAAGTAACTTGTAATAGACAAGTTAAATTTAAAATAAACACGTGTCGAACTGTGATTTGTCAAACAAAATTTAAAATAAAATAAAAAAATTTAGAAAAATTGAAATTTTTTTAAAGAAAAAAAATAGTAATTATTTACAAAACCGCCCACCAGCCTAAGCCACCCTTCTCCACCGCCTGACTCCCCTGTCCCGTGGCTCCGGCCTCCCAAACCCCAAACCCCAGCACCAGCGCCGCGACTGATCCCCTTCCCCTAAACCACCAACCCACCTCCCTCCCACACAAAAACCCAAGCAGCGCTTACGCGAGCCATTAAACATCCCCAACCCTCGAAAACCCATTTCCGTAATCTTAATAACAAATTTATTGTCTTCACTTCCATAATCCCCTTCCCCCGGACGGGCCGTACCAATTGTGGCTCTTCTCCCCTTCCGCATCAAGATTTCGGCCTCACTCCCCTTCCCTTGGCTCGAGTTCGACCTTCCTCACCGTCCCTCGCCTATATTTTGGCCTCCCTTACCTTCCTTCTCCCCAATTTCGGCCGCCTAGACCACCCACAATAGCTCCTGTGATAGCGAGGCATCTTGCACCGCGAGCTCTGATCTCACGGTGGTTGGGCTGGGGGAGGGAGTGGCTGGGTGGCTGCCCCATTTTTTTAATTCAATTTTTTTAATTTACAATTTTAGACAAATAATATGGTGACACGTGTACTTTAAACCAAAAATAAATAAATTTACCTATTTATCAGGTAACCGGTCACTTGGGACCATTAGGAGCGAATTGAGTATAAAGGTCGGATTATTAAAAAATAATCAAAAGGTGGAATTATTTTGGGCGGATGAGGCAAAGGTCGGATTATCCCCTAGGCAATTTTTCCAATTTATTATACAATATACTTCCTTCGTTCCCCTAAAATTGCAATACGAGGAGGGCACGCTGATTTTAAAAAAAAAAAGGAGAGATAGAGAAGAATAAAGATAGAAACACATATGATGAGGAGAGAGAAAGAGAGAAAACATGTTTAAATAGAGTAATATTGCAATATTTGTGGAATAGAGGAAATATAATCGTTGCTCTCTTTTTTTTTTTTTTTATTTACTCTCAATCCATGTCATCCATAAACATTCAATTCTTAATAAAAGATGAGTAATATATATGGTTATTTTGACTTTTGGTAACATCAAAATACCCTTCTTTGATTTTTGGTATCAATCTAAATTTTTATTTTATTTTACTACCACAAAAAATCCATAACTATAGATTTTATTATCACTTAGCTATTTTATCTCGTTTTTTGTGCTAAAAAATTTTTTCTTAAGGTTTTAGAGGTTAATTTAGGATTGGCCAAATTAAGCTCGAAATTGACAGAAAAAAAACGTAAAGGTCTCGTCTTGTGTGTTTAGAAATGTATCGATTTGTGTGTCGTTAACGGCTTTAGCTACAAAAATTGTCCAGGTAAGATTTTTGGGGTCCTTTTAGTCCTTAAGGTTCCAAATTGACCTCGAAATTAGAAAAAAAAAATCACGTAAATCCCTCGTTTTGCATGTTTATATCGAAGTGGTACCAAAAGCTATAATTTTGGATTTTTGGTGGTAGCAAAATAAAATAAATTTTAAATAGGTAACAAAAATTAAAGTAGGGTATTTTGGTGATATCAAAAGTCAAAATTTCCTAATATTATAAAAGAAAAAAAAAGTGAGATCATATAACCCTTCCTAAGGCATCACTCGGACCTAAAAGCTAGATTTATTTAGAATGCCTTGTTATGTACGTTGAATTTGAGTTCTTTCTCTCACCCTTTTGAGTTAGTTTCCTTCAATCTAGAAGCATGTAATTTTGCATGTTGAATGTTTAATGATGTGAAACTTTTACTCCATAGGTTTGATGTACGCACGGTTTGGAAGGTTGCAACACTTGCAAGGTCTCAAGTTTGTGAAGCACATATATACACAGAAATTATGTTTGTAGTAAATTAAAAATTAAAAACAAAAGAGAAGTTAAACTTGCTACTGCATAGTCAAACAAGCATCAAAGGACGCCTATCTTGCTAATTGGAGCATCGAATCCAGCACAATTGCATTAAGAACACTAGTCGATCATACAAATTATAGCACAAAATCTAACATGGATCAATTCAACCCGACAACCCGTATCCGAGATCCGCGAAGACCCTATCGTCCAGCTAAGCACCTACACAGATAATGAGGATTAGCTAACCCCCGGGTGAGTCCTGGGATAACCACTACGATGACAAAGTTCGAAAGTATTTAGGAAGAAGAAGAGAAGATGCCGAGAGAGAGAATGAGAGAGAGAGAGAGCATTTATTGTTTTTCTCTAATCTAAGTATTAAATGGCTTATTTATAGTAGATTTTCCTCCCAGGTGGCTGCATACCATGCAAATAACATACATGCCAAGTGTTGGTCGTCCCACGCCACGTGGTGTACGCAGAGTGACCATGGCTCTTGCCGTTATGAGTGAACACCGATATGAGTTTTCTGATCTACATTTGTAACCCGAGCCATTTCCAAAAGGTTTGATGTCGGCACTGTTATGCCCCTTATCGGTATCCTCCCATACAACTAGCCCCCCAAGTGAGGACATCTGTGCAACTGATGTTCTCATTTAATCAGGCTCCACGTTCAACCGATTGTTTGGGTTGCCTTGTGGATGATCTTTATTGGACCACGTTTGGGAGGCTGAAGTTGAAATCTTTTGAGGACATTGGTGGCATTTGAACACAATCATTTCAACCTTAGGAGGCTGAGTTCTCACCTGAACTCAATCATTTCAACTTTAGGAGACTAAGTTCTCATTCGAACTTAATCATTTCAATTTTAGGAGATTAAGTTCTCATTCAAACTCAATCATTTCAACTTTAGGAGATTGGGAGCCAAAAATCTCCGATTTGCCCCAACTAGTAAGACGATACTGCCCTGTGGCCTTACTGTCGAACCGTTATATCCAATTACAGGATATGAAACTTGTCAAATATTGTCTGCCTATCATCATTGCATCAAATTCCTTCATGAATAGAATATATATTTGTTGAACTCCCTCCATCAACCAGAACCCGTTTTATCTCTGCCCCATTTATCAAGAGTATTAGTACCAAAGGATCATCATGAGAAAAGACAATTCCCTTCGCATCTTCTTTTGAGAAGGTGACGCTAGGAATGTCGGAGGTCCGAGGACGGCTTTCAACATCCAGCACATTCACTATATGTCGATGTTAAGACAAGCTTTTTCTGGCACCGCTAATCGTCCCACCATGCACTAGTCCACCGGTAATAACATCAACCACTATGTTCCTCCTAGATGACGGTTGTTTTCTTTCGTCTCCCGATCATTTTACTCTGACCTGTCGCCTATTATTTCTGGTGTCTTGCTGTCGATATTATGTCTGACGGGGGACTATCGGTTGTTGACCTTCCCCATAATGCAAACGGTATTGAGTTAGCTGCCCTTTTCTGATCAGCTCTTCTATGTTATCTTTCAACTGCGTGCAATCTTCAGTGTAATGGCCGACATCACAGTGAAACATGCAACACTTTTTCATATCTCTGCCCTTTTCCTTCATTGGCGTCGGTCTCACCCAGTCTTCCCGATTCTGACTTACCGAGTAAATAGCGGCCTTAGGCGTATTCAATGGAGTAAATGTACTATACCGTGCTGGTGCCTTTGTACCTCTTCCCTCTAGTCGGCTCCCACCCCCTCTCATCGGACCTAGGGTTCTGGGCCTACTACTTCCAGATGTAGTATTGTCATATGGATGCTAGTTTTTCTCTATCGGACAGTTTTGCTAATTGTTTTCAACAGCTCTTCCCCTTTGATGTAATCATGAGCCTTATTAAAGGCCGCTGCTAACGTCGGGAGACTCTTCCGTATTAGATATCGTTTGAATTCACAATTATTGAGGCCACTCATCAACGCCATAACTGCGATTTCTTGTTGTAACTTCGGGATTGTGTTTGCTTCATTGTTGAACCTCCTGATATAGTCCCTTAGAGATTCATCCAATTTTTGCTCAACTGCCATCAGCTCTCCTGACGTCCTGCCCCACAAACATCTTTGTCAGCCTTTCAAAGCTATCAATCGTTCCATTTCCCAAATTGGGAAACCAATCTGAAGCTGCTCCGGTCAAGGTGGTTGGGAAAACCTTGCACCAAACGACATCAAAATTTGTGTATAGGATCATATTCCCTTCATAGGACGTTATGTATCTATTCAGATCACCCCTGCTGTCATACTTGCACATCGGCATTTTAATCTTTTCCATCGGCTGATCAAGAATATCTTGTGTAAACGGTGAGGCCCTTGGTTTCACAACTACACTTGTCGCACCTTGCCTGCACTGTGCGAAGTTCTCTGCCTTTGGGTCCTCGAATTGACAACAGGACTGGAGGATTGTGCCTCTGTCTCCCGATTGGTCGTATGCGTCCTTATCGACGACGCCTCCCGGGATCGATGCCTAGGAGAACGCTTCGCACAGTTGAATTGGCTGTCAAGGTTGACTATCGGCACTTCACCTCCGGTCTGCCCGGTCCTCTTGCTTCTTTTCTTTTTCTGCTCAATGCCCTCATTACCTTGGCTATCAACTCCTGTTCCTCAAGAATAAACTTGGCCAAGGGATCCGGTATTGTATCGTTATCGGCATATTAAACACCTTTCTAAGGTGTGGTCTCCTCTTCTATTTCAACGTCTGGGACACTCGTACCATTTCCAGTTGTCATATTCAAATTAACAGTTTTCGTAATTTTGTTATCATTTACAAGTGTTTCTTTATTTCCAGTCATGATTTTTACTTTGTTGGGTTCTTAGGCGATAGAAGTAATCACTATCCCTTCCTTCTGGCGCCAAATTGTACCGGATGCAACCCGACAACCCGTATTCGAGATCCGCGAATACCCTATCATCCAGCTAAACACCTACATAGATAATGAGGATTAGCTAACCTCGAGGTGAGTCCGGGGATAACCACTTCGATGACAAAGTTAGAAAGTGTTTAGGAAGAAGAAGAAGAAGAAGAGAGAGAGGGAGAGTGTGGGAGCATTTATTATTTTTCTCTAATCTAAGAATTAAATGACTTATTTACTAGATTTTCCTGTGGGGTGGCTGCATTGCAAATAACATACATGCCAAGTGTTGGTCGTCCCACGCCACGTGGTGTACGCAGGGTGACCATGGCTCTTGCCGTTATGGGTGAACACCGATATGAGTTTTCTGATCTACATTTGTAACCCGAGCCATTTCCAAAAGGTATGATATCGGCACTGTTATGCCCCTTATCGATATCCTCCCATACACTTTCTAAGAATTTTTCATTGCAATTGCTTATCGTGTATGATTATACAACATTCATTCTTCAACTTATGTATCTCAACATTTCTTCCATGGGCTTAACAAGAAGATGATGTTATACAGGTATAGTTACATTTTGAATGTGACAACAATTTAGGTTTAATAAATTTCATAAAAAATTAAAATAATGAAAAGCTGTTGCTTCACATAACATCCTAACATCAGAATGGAAGATAAATAGGCTACCATATTTTTTTTTTTTTAATTAATCAGCAAAACTTCTGATTAATGGCTTTATGTGACTACTACATTCTACAGGTAGATAAGGACAGTCATCTCGGGCTAAATTTATCCAAATACGAGTACTTCATAAACAATGTTTACATGCAAAATCTGCTTAAAGATTATGGTATTACATTAGCTTCTAAAACAATGTTTATCATACTATGTACGGAGTAATAAAGTATTTACCTCTTGCACATTGCTCACAACAAACATCATTATCTACTCCAAAAAGACTTGTATCCTATCTCCGAGTGTGTCATTAAAATCTAATAGTGTCCCTTGCATCCCATCAGCAGCATTGTCTAAAAGTTCCTTGAGGTTTACACCCACCAAGGCTGTTCAACACAACATAAACAATTAAGATCTTGAAATGATCGGTCCCAAGTCCAAAGCTCCAAGGTATCAACATCAATGATAACACAATTGATGGTGTAAAGCAATGGGTCATTTGTTCATCAAAGGTAAAGAAATACGAGTACATAGTATAGTTTACCAAGTCAATTGCTAACAGATACGTCGCATTAAAAATAAAAGAAAAATAAAGAACTAGCAATAAGCAGCACTAATAACGCCAAGGTTGATGTTTTTTAACATATAATTATGGTCTCAGTTGTGAAGATTAGGGGACAAAATTCATTGCATCAATCAATTAGATGTAAGACACATTGGCAGTTACTGGCCTGGGGTCCAATTATTAAGGAAGCTCTGAGTTTTAGTATAGTTGTAAGCCATAAAAACTTGACAAAGTACATTGGTTTAGTGGTGTCAAATTATACGCCCCCTAGATATCTATAGTTTAATACTTTAAACACTACGGCAACTTTCGAAACAACTGAAGAATGTTATCAAAATTAAAAGGGAAGATCAAAACTTTTTACAATAGATAGAAGGATGTATGCAATGAAAGAACAGTACCCAACAAAGATAGCCATATGTTGGACACAGTAAGATTACTTATAATTAATTTTTTCCTCTTAAATGGATTATTTTGTGATCATAGTATACGTTTAAGGTTACAAGGGAAATTCTATAGGATGAAAATTAGACCAACATTATTATGCGGGTTAGAAAGTTGGGCGTTTAGGAAGGAGCACATTAAAATGATGAGTGTAACAGAGATGCATATGTTGAGATGGATATGCAAGAATACATCGAGGGATAGAATTAGGAGGGTAAATATTTGGAGGAAAGTTAGGATACGAAGAGGGAGAGTTGGTTATGGTGGTTTGGGCATGTGACACGTCAATCAAAAGATGAGTTATGATGAAAATCTCAAGCATAGTAGAGGAAGACCAAAAATGATTTGGATAATAGTTAAAAAGGACATAATAAAATTGGGCTTATAAGGTGATGTATAATTAGATGGAACTCACAGAGTCACAGCAGCGAATGGAGGAAGAGGATTTAAATGGATGAACATATGAGACTCTCAGTTTAGCAGCCAACCACACCATTTTGGGAATGAGGTTACGACTTTTGTTGTTGATGCTGTTACCCTTATCTACTGAGGTAAATCATGGTCATTCTTTTTTTTTTTTTTTTAAATATTGCACACAAATCAGTAAACATTAAGCTAAAGCACACCGAAGAAATGAACAAGTTACTATGAACTGATACCTGGAACTATATTTGTGATACCATCCAAGAATCCAGCCTGCGAGAGAAATGGATAAATTAAGGAAAAACTTCTTGTAGGCAGATGATGAAGAAAAATATGTAATACATACAAAACCTCCTCTCCTCCCAGCAACCTACAAAAAAAAGTAATAGTACATACAAAACATCCCCCACCCCCAAGCTAATACTACATAACAACATGCCTACATCTTTGAAAAATGAAAGAAATGGAGTCATAATTCCCAGGCTATCAAGGGGGCTATTGGAATGGCCAAGGTCAAAATCCAAACTATCCTCAAAAAAACATTCCTGTACTCTTAATTGACCATTACAGCTGTCATTTAAAAAAAAAATTAAAAAAAAATCAATGGATGCTATCATGCCTCAAAAAAAGCTGTTCTCTTTAAACTCAGTACAATATACAAGCACTAAAAATGATTGGATTGCAGTAATGCTCATATTTCAAGAGTGAACAAAAAAGAGCTCATTAGCCTGGCATTCATGGTAAGAACATATTCCCTTTGTTCCAATTTAATTGTCATGCCAAGATTTGGGGGATGGGGAGGTAATAAAATATTAATAGGTCCATCCCGCAAAAATAAGTGTGACAACTGATTTGGGATGAACACAAAAGGAAATTGTGACAATTAAATTGGGAGGAAGCCAACTGAAGGACCAGTGGTGGCCTATTAACAAACAAGATTCTTTGGAACTATTGGAAGCTTCATGAAGAACTATATTTAACCATTAACCATATATCTAATTTCTCCCTTTTTTTTTTATAGTTGGAACACTTTTCTTAAATGGAAATGTCTAATTACTTGCAACCAAGCCATACTTACTAAGTTTGATATGGAAATATTCCAATACTAACCTTACTTGGACACTGTCCCTACTACCACTCTCTCTCGTCAACCCTTCCCCTTGAGTCCTTAACTCCCTTCCAGTCTTCCCAACCACCACCAGTGCCCAGTAGCACCACCTTGCTGCCCCCTCGCCTCTCATAAAGTCACAATCCACCCCAAATACCACAGCCCCAAAATTTACCCCATCTACCCAAAAAACCACCTCACCATCTAAAAAAACCTCACCCGCCCCAAAAACCACCCAACCACTCCGAAACAGCCCTGACCACCTCAAAAACCATTTCACCCTCCCTCGAATTCCACGCTACCCACGCCATAACCACCTAACCCACCCCAAAACAAGCCTAACCACCCTCCAAAAACCATCCCACCCACACCAAAACCACCAAACCCACCCTGAAACTTCAACACCGCCCTAAAATTAGTTCTAATGGTGGTGGGTTTGGTGGTTTTGGCGTGGGGAATGGTGGTGGACTGGTGTTTGGGCTAGCTTTGGTGGGTGGTGGGTTGGTAGAGAAAATGGTTGATTGGTGTTTGATGGGGCTGTTTAAGAGGAGAGAGATGGTAGACTTGTGGGCAAATTTGTCATTTTGACTACATGTCTACTTTTACTTCGCTTTTGTTCCAACTAACTTGGTTACAAGCAAAACAATAAAAAAAAATAGAGGAAGTACACTTTATCTTCTCTTACATGTCTGGGAAAATGATATTTAATTTTTTCTTTTGCCTACTTCACAAAGGAATTTTGTGCAAGTATCCAAAATATCAATAACCAAACTAATATGCATGAGAGAATGAAAGTGCTGAATTTGGAATTTATTATTTTTATGGCTTTCACTTGCTTAGTCAATTTCCATTTTTGTTAATTCAAACAATAATCCATTTCATACTCTTGCAACCAACTACACTAGTAGGACCAAGACATAAATGGATGTGATGCATGACTCCTCATACTTCTACATTATCTACAGTTTAACAAAATTTTAAGATGAATTGTGATCTTGACCGAGACAAAGATGTCAGAGCCAATGATTCAGCTACTTAGAGTGGTATAAGAATTATAAACAAATAATGTGGAAAACTGAGATACCCAATTAAACATAAGGACATGCACATACACAAGGATCAAAAAGAGGAGAAGGATGGATCAGCAAGAAGGGATCATCATCCGAGTTTACAAATATAGTTCTGGTACACACCTCACCGGAATTTTCAATGTTGAACTAACACACTAATAATACCTCCAGGATCTAATCTTATATAATTTACTTTCTAAAGACATGGAAAAAGAATTTTGTTAGCAACTGAGTTTGTAATTCAAATCTTCATCTTTTGGACTTTTTTTGGTCTTGTTTCTTTTTCATCAATGCTACCATTGAAAAGCTCATTACATGGCAAGGAGAAAATAGTTTGGTGAACAAAGATAAAATAAAGGCTAAAAGCATGTGACTTACAGGAACCTTGACATCGAGTTTTTCTTTACCATCCCTTCCTGTAATTTTGATTCTCAATGTTCGAGACCAGAGATTGCCAAAGGCTCCCCTTGAGCCATCTGCACCAGTATAGACTTCAGGTGTTATCACTTCAATGGGATGATCTTGCGGAGATTGTTCACTCTCATTCAAGCTATCTTGTTTACTCTGTATGAGTTTGTAACCACTATCAACAGCTAAAGATAACCACCATTATAAGCAAGTATCAGTAAGAAGGAAATCGTGTTTCAGAAATAGAAAATAGGCATAGATGTGTATCCGGCATTTTTATTAGTTAAAAGCATTTACAGTAAGGAAGCTACATGTTTTTACTAAAAGACAAAAATATCTATTAATTGAAAAAAACAAAACAAAACAAAGTTTCCATTCCAACCAAACGGCCCCTTAAGGTTAGGCAAAATCCCCTTCGATGCCCGCTATAGTCCATACGTGTATTTCCAATATGGTTCAAGTTCATAATGTAGTTACATATGGAGTACCATTGCCTAGATGATTTTGACTCTTCAGGCATTAAATCACTGACATGTACAACATATGTTTTAAGGTTGATCAGCAATGATTAGGAAAAATAAACCTGTAACTTTGATCCAATAGCCCAAATTTGTCAAAATTAATTGATTCTCTTACACAACAGTGTCTTTCATCAACGTTCAGTCTACAAATATTTCCATATGTAATTGATAATCAATTTCTGTGCATGTATCTTCAGTTTTTGTAATTATTTTGTTAAACATCAATGAAACTAATAAAAGATATTTCCACTAACAGATGTAAATTAAATTCTTCTTCAGTTTTAAAGTCAATTAAATAATCTTGTCCTCTAAGACACCCTTTTACATAAAGCCATTTTTCTCTTCAGAGGAGATATAACCTTAACCTCCTATCATCAACTATCAACTAACAAGATACATCACAATGCAGTTTAGGCAATGCTACTGTGCACATTGAGCAAACTGTTGAACTAGCAATCTATGAGTTGTTCACTCCTAAAACAGCTGCTCTGGCAACAACATAAAATTTACAAAAAGGTAATCAGATTCAGCGAATATGTAAAAACAGTACCCACATCTGAGATAAAGAGCTACTTTCAATGCAAATAATTCATAAACTAACCTCGACGCGAAGGTGGTGGAGTCATGATTAAGGCATATCGCTTCTCCTCTTCATAATAATCATTAAAACCTAAAATATCTTTGATTTCCTCAAAAGAAGGCATACTTCCTGGGGAAGGAATATGGCCTCTTCGGATGGCCTTTAGGGCATCCTGCAGCAATAAATGAACGTGGTCAGACAGAATGTACATCACCTGTCCACCGAACATTATCACATTTTATTGGTTAAAAACTGCAACAAACCGATTATAAGCTATCTAGCACTAAAGTTAGTACTTAGAAGCCTAAATGATTTTGATTACACTACAGTGTCCAGACATTCTTTTAGCATAACCAATGTTAGATTTAGTAAGCTATCGATAGTGTCATGACTAAGTGGGAGGCTGCATCATATATTTACAGACAGACACACTGGGTGCAAAAACCAATATGAAAGTCACAACTAGCTCTTTCCAAAGGAGTTATCTTGGCTAGTATATGTCATATAGATCTTCATTCTATAGCCTGTGAGACATAAGGTGGACCATACCCAAAAGCTTGTAACCTCTCATGGACTATTATTCTGACACACAAATCATTTACAGCTGCTATCACTACAGATTCCACAGTACTTTATCATTCCAGTTGGAGGGATACAAAAGAAAATGGAATAAAGCTCTTAGGTAGTGACACTTTGTCGCACAGAGGAATTTTGGAAACGAAACTTGTCCACAGCAGATATCGAAATCCAACTATCGATGTGATGGTATTATTGGCATCTCAAGACTCAAGTTAGAGCAATAGTGTCACAATCCAAATGTTTTGACACAAGTCACAATCCAAATGTTTTGACACAGAATCATAGAGTGCACTCTTGCTGATCCAGTGGCAAGGGCGCTAGTCTAGTATGGAAAGGATGTGTGAGCACGTAGTAACATATGCAGGTGTCTGATTCTAGAAAGGTACTCTTGCATATTGAGCAACAAAAGCACAGAGGTTTTAGGGGCTTGTGCAATTCTGCAATTGAGCGGGTCAACGCAATGAGCACAGAGCAACCAAATCATCGAGTTGGGGCGTCTTAGAATTTAGGATGCTGTAATGCATGTGAGGACACAATATCAATATGGATCTTACAACAACACAAGCATTAAAGCAAGGCAACTTTGGTGAAGAAGCTTGGATCTCTCATTGATCAATGATCCCTAAACACCTTTATTTGGATCATATTGTATTCAGTGAACATTGGATTGACAATAGCATGTTAATGACATCTTACGCCTATAAAGTATAACAGTAAGCCCTAAAAAGCAACTAAAACATTGAAAAAGGGGTAGGATTAAAACAGATAAAGACCAATTAAACCAAAAGAGTGGACTTTTAAGACACCTTTTCTTCAATTGCAAAAAAGGCATTGGTGATCCTTTTTTTTTTTTTTTTTAATATTTTGTTTATAAGACATAAGCCTAAACCAAGGTATACTACAATAACCAAATTTTAAATCATTTTAAATTATTATTTTCTAGGGAAAAAGAGTTTAATAATGATTGAGTTTTTATACTTTTATAGCTAGTGGCAAGTGTCACATTTGCTTTTCTAGTTGTAAATATGAGGGAGTTCAGTGTGGTTCTTAACCAATTCATGTAGATTTCATTGATAAAAGGACTTTTGGTTAGATATTTATTTAATATTACCTCCATTTAAGAGATATTGTACCATTTGCAAATTTGACACTATTCACATGATCTTCTTCAACTAGACATTGTAATTGATACATAAAGGAAAAAAAAAAAAAAAAAAAAACATAGTCACATAAGGTCTTGTTAGATTTGTCTCGGTATACACTTTCATGTTATCAATTTTTATAATTTCTAATCTTATAAAATTGAAAATATATAAGATTGGTCATGACAATACTAACCTCTCTCCTCTCTCCTACACCCTAGCCTCTACTATTGATTCTTGAAGGGTCCCCATCGGATTTTGCCAATGGAAAGCCCCAATCTTTGTTTCTATAAAGTTTTGTTTTTTTTTTTTTTGCTTTTTGGTTATTTTTTAGTTATAATATGGTTCCTTCATTTGAGAGAAACTTGTCTCCTTCGAAATAAAGAGTTTGTGATCTCCTCTAAAAAAACAAGGTTTACTTGATCTCCCCTTCAAAAGACAGGTTTTTCGACCTCTATCGAAGACTGGGTTTTTCAAACACCTTAGAAAGAGAAGGTGTTCTTTGTGCGTGGTATAGCCTCCTCGACAAAGTTACCACAAAAATTCTCTTCCTCACATAATTATAAAACGACAACAGATCCACTTAAAAACATGGAGAATGTGTCGAATTGTTATATCTATGTATTTGAATTATTAGCTTTTTCTAATAAATTCTTGTTTGATTTTGTTAAATCTATTTTCTTTTTTTCATTAATTATCAATTGTAGATGTTGTATTACTTTAATTAATGAAAATTAGTGTCCGTTGTGACTTATTTCAAAAAAAAATTAAGATTGAAAATGTGCATTGGGATGTCAACTCCGGGGCAAAACAAACGAAATATTGATTTTCATTTTTTATTAATAATTAATTACAAACCTAAATCTATCCTTATGCAACGAATAAGCAATGTTATCAAGAAAGCTAGTTAAGGAGTGGTCCAAAGCCAGTTTGGAAATGAGTCACAAAGGTATGATGTGAGGAGAGTGTGTAGTCATATAGAGGAGATGGGTTATGTATGAGGCATCGTAATTATGGTGAGAAAAAGTTGTTTAAAAAGAGAATCCACCTCTTCAAGGCAAATTATCATTTATTCATCATTTAAATTCATTTTCCGATAATACGATGAAAAAAATTCTATAGTACCTTAAATTTTAAATTTAAATCCTAAGTTCCTCAAATTGTACTTGAAATTACTTTAGAGTATTGGGTGTTGAATAATTTAGAGTATTGTAGACTAAATTCATGATGTTTAATTGATTTACTTAGGTTAAGGTGTTGTGATTTAATTAAACAAGTATTAGAAGCAAGATAAACCTCGGTTTAGAGGAAAGCAACACCGCCCGGTCAGAAGCGCAAGAACGTGTTTCTAGCGTTCGGCAACCGCCCAGTCCGGGCCACCACCGCCCGGTAGCACGAGTGTGAAGAAGAGAGGACGTTCCGTTCGGGCCACCATCGCCCGGGAGCGAGGACGAGTTTGAGAAATTGCGCTTTCCCGCATGGCACGGCCACCGCCGCTCGGCTAACGCATGAGGGTTCAAGTTGCGTCACCCAGATTCGCCCGATCGGGCGAGGTGGGGCGCGAGTCCACATTGATTTTGACGGTTTTCTTCACGTTGCTTGTGATTATTGCTCTTGGTATATATATGTTCTAAAAAAACATATGATGAATAGATTAAAGAAAAATCAGTTTATTCATGGTTCGAAAACTCAGTCGTACCGTCGCAAATCGGCCGAGATGTAACGGAATTTCAACTTACCGTTCCGATATTTACCGATTCAGCACGCTGTTTTTTAAAACCCCGCGATATTGGCCGATACGACCGTTTTGATAAAAATCGCGGCCGCATCAAACGTTACCGGCGGAAAATCGAAGAAAAAAATCCAAAATTTAAGATTTTTGAGAATTTTTACGAGGTTTATGATTTCTCCATGAAAGTCGATCAGTTTCTCGGCAAGTCACTGTTTGAACAAAAATGTTGTCTTTTAAAAAAAAAATTGGGGTAAATGGGTCCGACTTATGGTGGAATTTACTAGTGGAACATTAATTTTCCTTTGAAACTATAACCTTGACTGGTTGACCCCACTACCTTTTCTATGAGGATTGTTAAACGACGCCCTTACTTTACCGGGTAACGCCCGTATTTAAACGTAATGGACAAATATAATATTTTTCTTCCCTGGCCTCTAACTCAATCGTACATTCTCTCCTCCCAACAAACCACCACCAACCGACGGCAAGGTCATCGAACACATCGCCGAAATTAAAGTCGTTTTTTTTTTTTTGGAGGCCAAACACCTAAATTTTTCAAAACTCTAGGGGAGAAACGCCTAGAATTTTCAAAAGTCCCTAGGAGATTCGAAAACTCTAGGCGTTTCCAACCGTAGAATTTTTCATTTTTTTTTGCGTTTTTTGTTTTTAACATAACTTTTGATTCATAACTCAAATTAAGACAAATAATATATCGTTGGAAAGCTCTAAAAACCTACTTTCCAACCCAATTCGAATCAAGTTAATATCATGTCTAGATCTCAAGATAAATTATGAAAAAAATACTTAGATATAAAAAATAAAAATCCGTGCAATTCAAGAAGGACAAAAATAAGGGCAAAAAGCCTAAAGTAAATAGTGATAGTAAAAAATCATGTGCTTGTTGGGTTTGTGGAAAATCCGGTCATTTTAAGATAGATTGTACAATTTGGAAGAAATTAAGCAAGAAAAAGTCTAAGGTGGGTAAGGCAATGCTAGCCAATCCCAAGAATAACAAGGTAACTCTTGTGCACAAATTTCAGATAATTCATTTATGGATTATGTGTGTATGATTTTTGAAATCAATTGTGTACAGGTTGATTGTTCGTGGTACATCGATTCAGGAGCATGGGGCATGTATGCAAAGATAGATCATTGTTCAAGACCTTCATGGAGGTTAATGATAGAGAGATTCTCTATATGGGTAATGACTCTACCGCTAAGGTGCTAAGCAAGGGACAAGTTGAGCTAGTTTTTAGTTTAGGCAAATCTCTTATTTAAAGAGATGTGTTGTATGCTCCTGAACTTAGGAGAAATCTAGTGTCCACTGCTATCTTGAATCGTTTAGGATTTCAAATGAGGTTTGAGTCAGATAAGATTATTTTGTCTAAAGGTGGTCAATTTGTAGGACTTGGATATTTGTGCGATGCTATGTTTAAATTAAGTATTTGTATGCTTTAAAGATAGTGTGTATGTTGTAATGACAATTCTTCTCTATGGCATTTAAGACTTGGTTTGATAATTATAAATAATTGTATTTTATGTCTAAGCATGATTTGATACTTATGTTTGATCTAAGGATAGAGAAGTGCAAAACATGCATGTTAACAAAAATCACAAGGAAACTGTTTCGGGCTTTTTTAGATGTCCTGCGGGAGAGTTACAACACCAAGACTGGCCTCTAGACGCCTGTACCTGCAAAATAACGGAGACTCCTGTGGGTGGGAGTTCCGCCTCCGACGATCAAGTTACAGGTTCGTCTCGGAAGGGGAGTGATCATTCGACTATTTGAGACAGTCTCGGAATCCGAGCCTTAGCTCCTAAGTAGCGTAATTAAAGCTGGAGTTAATGCTCAGCAAGTAATGTACGCGTGTGTTTAATGATTTCTGAATAATGTTCCTCAGAGGGAACATCTCCCTTTTATAGGGTCTCGATATATGTGCCCAGTACTAGGTTTTCAGAAACCTAGGACTAATTAATGGGCTTGCCTAGGTATTTGGGCCCTTAAAAGCCATTTTCCCATGGCACGTGGCCTGATTAGTCCACCTTAGACCTCTCACGAAGTGACACGTGGCAGACTCTAATTGGTCCACGTGGTTGACACGTGGCAGAGTTCCATTGGTCCACGTGGCGGGAGAAATCCCCTAATCATTTGCCCCTCACAGGGGTGACGTGGCTTGCCACGTGGTACCTGTGACAGGTGTCACGCTCTGATTGGCTAACGATTTTTACCGTTTTTTTTTTTTAAGAAATTCACCCCCCCTATAAATAGGGGATGTCCAAATCATTTGTTTTGACATTTCCAAAAATTTCAAAGAGAACTTTGTCTTTTTTTTGAGAGAGAACAAATACCGACTGCACCTGACCGCCTGCGTGCCTGCCTTTACAGACCGCCTACTCTTACAACCGCTGTAGAGTTTCAAGTGCCTTCACCTTCACCGACTAAAGGTAACCGCCTGTTTCTTTTTCTTTTTTCGTATTTTCTCTTTGTTTTTCTTTTGAAAATGGTTTCCCAAAAGCACACGGCACGGCCTAGGTTAGTGATCAGCCGGTCACCGGGGACGACTGAATCTAGAACTCGAAGTGTCGACTGCCCCTTGTTGGATCACCCTTTGCGAACTGCCCCAAGTCCGACTGTCTATGTGTGTCTCTGCAAGACACCATGGCCAGAACAAAGAGAACGACAAGGGTGACCGGCTCTTCCTTCTATGTGCCTCTCGTGCCGCCTGGTGCCCCAAGCACTCCTAGTGATTCTATTTTAAACGAATCAAGGGAGGAGGTTCAAAATGATATGTCGGCCTGGGTTGATCTGGCCCACCAAGCGGACTCCTCATCCGAGAGCTCAGATACGACTCTAAGCCAAGCACTTCAAGCAAATTCTCGGATGAGTCTGAAGAGAGGCACTCTCGGCTAGAAACTGTGCGAGATTCCTTCTCAGTAGATTTGGGAGCAAACTGGGCAGAGCCGTCTGCCACCAACCGAGAGCAGTATGTCGCCTACTATCATCATGTTCCCGCAGGCAGGCGGAAAATGATGGCGAAAAAAATTGGGAGCTTTAGAGCCGACCATGTCATGGGGCATGGGTATGTCCTTTGCACACCGGATGCCGAGGACACTGTAGTCTGGCCAGAGCAGTCCAGCTACGGGGACGCCTGTTTTAGCTGCTATGAGGCGACAATTAAGGCTGGCCTGAGATTTCCTCAACATCCGGCTGTAGAGAATATTTTGGACGGATACCAAGGTATCTGGCAACTAGCCACAAACTCTTGGTTCAACATCTTGGGCTATGTTGTTGGGTGTGAAATGCATGAGGTAGAGCCAAGCTTTGAGGCATTCGCTTATATGCACTACCTCAGCCGGACCATGAAGACAAGCGGGACTGGCCGATATCAGTTGTCTAGCCACAAGGGCTATATGATGACTGTGGGGAAGGAGACCAAGTGGAAAGATTGGAGGAGCACTTTCTACATCATCTCCATGACACAGTTAGGAACAAAAAATTTAACAGGTGGAGTAGGAACCCACCATTCCTAAGCCGCCTGTTCCCCGTAAAGCAAAAGAGGAGATCCTTGACAGAGGGCTCTTCAAAGTAGACATCAAAACTATATTCCCAAGTATAACTGGTTATACGATGGGACATATCTGGCCGCCTGTGGCCTTAGTGAAGAGATGCCGAGAGGTAGTTGACTGCCTGTTGAAGTGTCTTGTGAAACTTGATTTATTTTGTGTCAAACTAACTCCTTGATTCATCTTTTGCAGACAAAGCCATGGAAAAGCTCTCGGCCTCAAAGAAAGCTGCTTGGCCATCTTGGGCAAGCGGTCTGAAGAGTCGCCTTTTGTGCAGGCGTCCAAGGTGAACTTTCAACTGAACAAATCTCATTTAGCTTTTCTGCCGCCTGCTTCTTACTTATTGTGGTTATTTTGCAGGGCAACTTAGCAAAGCCTTCCTCCTTCTAGGCTGGTGACAGAGGACTGGTGACATAACAACCCCTAGGAGAGCCAGGAAACATGTGGCCTCAAGGGGGCAGCTAACCTCCTAAATCTCCAGACGTACCTTCGGGCAATCGGTCTGGGAAGGAGAAGGAGAAGGAGGCGACTGCTGAAGGTATTAAAGACTTGTTTCCTTTCCCTTACCCTTTGAGGGTCAAATTCAATCAGCAGTCGTCTAGCACCTCTGAGAACAGTCGGTCTATTGGCCGAATTTACACCAAGTACTTACAGGGTATTGATTGTGCAGATGTCTCTCAAAGGCCGGATCTGGTTCAAATGGCTAAGTCCATGCTGAGGGCCATCCCTGTCGAGGACAGGAAGTCAGTTAAGGGAGTCGGCACCCTTAATCTGGAAGTCATCCCGGCTCTTCTGGCCGAGGTATACTTAGTGAAAAATTCTTTTTTGTTGTTTAAATAATTGCCTGGTCGCACGACTGTTTTTTGGCCGAGTGCAGTCTATGCTGCGAGTGTATAGTCTCCGCAAGCCCCTAAACGAAAAGAACAAAGAGGTAAAGGCTGCGAAGGCCCGGGCCGCCTCCTCTGTTTCTGACAAAGCTATGTTCCAGATTGCACAAAACGAAATTCTGACCACTGACATACTGTATTATCAGGCGTCTGCCAATTTGCAGGTCAAGAAAGACTTAGAGGCGGCCCTCTCAGAACTGGAAAAGTCCGTATACCGAGGAGACAAACTGAAGCAGCCAGCCTCTGCACTCGGGTAGACAAACTAAAGCAGCGGCTGCCAACTAGGAGACCCAGCTTGCCAAAAAATACACTTCAAGGGCCGATGAGGAGAAGCAGGCGTTGGTGAAGGACATGATGGAGGACACCAACTTCATCATGGAGATGACCTAGGCGGCTCTCTTCCCGGAGTACAGCTATGAAAGCTTGAAGAATCAGTTTGCCACCTGTACCCGGGAGTACAATGACAAGATCATGGGGCAAGGCCATGATGAAGAAGAGGCGGGTGGCGAGTCGTCTGATTCCACCTCTACCTCTGGGGAGTCGGACCATGAGGAGGAGGAGGCGAATGGCGAAAAAGAGGAGCTGACGGGGGATCAGAAGGATGCAGCTCCTGAATCTGAGAAGCCTCCTCCAGAAGCTTAAGTCTTTCTTTGGCCTGCGTGCCACTTGTTGTGTATCATTACCCGACCGAGGGGTCGGGGTTTATTTGACAATTTTAACATTCTTGTCGGTCTTCTAGCCGACTATTTATATGAATCATCCGGCAGTTTTGTCTGTTTTCCCAATTTGCAATTTGCTTTGAATTTTTGCCTTTCATAAATTTCGCTAAATATAGCTTGCCTTTTTGTATGAATGCTTTGCAAATTTTTCAATATGCGATTGCTATGGTATACCGACAGTTTTTGCCCCTGGGCGACTGGCGCTGGGTTTTCGAAGGTGAGTTGATTGACTTGGATTTTTTGATACTTCAAGTATTAATTACTAATTCCAGGTCAATCAATCACTAGTGTGATTGCCCCAAACCACGCGGCAGTCGGCCATTACACAGGCGAACACATAGTATAATTCGGCTCTCGGCCTCATTGTAAACCGCAATATACTAAGTTTTTACTTAGTTAATTTTATTGGGCATTAACTGGCCGTTTGTTAGGGTGCCCAGAAGCAGGCGTCCAACGGAATGTCTAGCTGCCGTAGCTACGCCTATTGGGTTCCAGGCGGCGGTTAGCAACGTAGCCAAACCTAGCAAGAATAGTGGTCGAGTGTACCCCTGTTTGACGGCAAACAGGCGGTCTTATTCACACCGTTTAGGTTCATGATAGGCTGGTTGGGTGGCTATGAGTTAACCTTTGGAGTTAATCAGTCTCCATTACCTTAACTTGAATGAAACAGAAGAAACAGTCGGCTGTTGTCGTAAGTTGTTTTTCTATTTACAAAGTTTTATAGCTTGCAAACCTTTTAGAGGAATAGTTACCGTCCGTTTGCCAAAAAACAGGAGGTTTGGTTCGCACCGTTTAGGTTCCATTCAAAGTTTGACCGCATGGTACCTCTTTATTCGCCAAGTTTTGCTTACCTATTTACTCAAATTATGCCGACTGTATTGTCCCAAGCAATAACAGGCGGTTTCTAACTTAGATTTTAACTGTCTATCGCGTGTTCGTAGGAAGTGGTACGTTTATCTTCGTCTCATGTCAAACGATTACAAGGCTGCCTTTGGAGACATTCGGTAGGGCCGTTTGTTTTAGATTTATAGAGCAATGTGCCACCCAAATGGGGGATGCTCTGTGCGACGAATTCACTCGGATGGATGTCGCCGGACGCATGCTCTTGTTTGGAACAGACGTATTAGTTTAATTTAGTAAGATCATCTGGCAATGGCAATGGCAATGGCAATGGCAATGGCAATGGCAATGGCAATGGCAATGGGCCAATCATTAGATTGTTCAGAAAAGAACATAGTTGTTTAGCATTTTTACTCATGTTAGAGTAAGTGATTACACAGGCGGCTTGCCCCGCTTGGAGGAGACTTACAAATAAACAATACTGAGAATTGAATTGCAAGCTTTATTAATATGCTTTAATGTACAAATAATTTACAAATCTCAGAAGTAGTACTTTTTCAAGTTGTATACGTTTCAAGTTCTGGCTAGCTTCCTGTCGTCTGGTGTTTCCAGGCGGTAGGTGCCGCCTCTAACTTCTTCATAGATTCGGTAGGGGCCATCCCAGTTAGGAGTCAGCTTTCCCTGCTCGTTGGCCCTACCAACTGCTTCCATTTTTCGTAACACAAAGTCCCATTTTTCATAACACAAAGTCCCCTACTTTTAAGGGCCGCTTGTGCACTCTTTTATTGTAAGCTCTTGTCATTCTCAGACGATAGATCTCATTACGCAAGGCTACATTGCCCCTGCGTTCTGGAAGTGAATCCAATGCTAGCCGCATGGCCTCCCAATTAGCCTCTTCGTCATAAAGCATGACTCGAAGAGTCGGCTCATAGTGCTCAATAGGCAGATCAGCCTCTGCCCCATAAACCATGAGAAATGGAGTTTCACCGGTCGCCCCTTTTTCAATCGTCTTGATGGCCCACAGAACATGCGGTAGCTCGTCAGCTTTGCCAGCTCTTTCAATTTTCTTTTTGATGCCATCAGAGATTAACTTATTAACTTAACTTATTGAAGGCTTCAACCTGGCCGTTTGCTTGAGGACGGCCGACTGATGCAAAACAGTGAGAGATCCCTTGGTCTCCCAACCAGTTCTTAAGAGCAAGCGTCTGAAATTGAGGACCATTGTCAAAGACCATAGACATAGGTACCCCACACCGGCTGGTTTAGGTTGGTGTTAGGCTGGGTTTGAAGATGGTGTGGGCTGGGTATGGGTGGTCGGGGTTCGACGATTTCGGCGGTCGGGTATGGGTGACGGCGGTGGTGGCTGGGTAGCATTTTAGGGTTTTTTTTGTTTTTTGTTTTCTTAATTTTTCATTTTTTTTAATTTATTTTTATCCAATAAATGGTTGACACATGTACCGTGTGGGGCCCACTTAAAGTTTGGATGACAAAGTTAAGTGGTGGTGAAACCAATTTTTTTGGTTTTTTTTTTTTGTGGTGTTATAATAAAAGTTTTTTTTTTTTTTGTGGTGTTATAATCAAAATTTAGGTTTTGTTCAGGTGTTATTTTCTAAAATTTCCTTTTTTTTTTTTTTTTTTTGCTAATGATGAGTGCCACACTCAAACTAATCTCTACATTTCCTCCATTAAAAAGCATGCCCATAAGCAATGAGAGAACATAGTACTGAAGATTTAGTTCTACTTTCAAGTTGAGACTAGTTACCTGCATTGCTTGGATAGAGACCCCTATCAAAGAAAGTGGGTAAGCAACAATTTTGTATCCAATATCTTCAAGTTCCATAGGAGTGAGAATAGGTGTTTTCCCTCCTCCTTCAAGCATGTTGGCCTTCAAGAAAGATAAGTGTTGTAATTAATAACTAGTGTTGATTAACAATACCAACCATCTCTGGAACACAAACCCTATTCTAAGAAGAGGTAAACAATAACTCAAACGGTAATTCATAGTATAAGCAAAAGAAGTTTACATGCATCCATACGCAGAAACAAACAAAGTAAGCACCAAAGACGGTATCAGGAAACTGAAGAGAACTGGCATATAGCCCACTTCTCCAAATATATCTGACAAAGTCCCACAATGCCCTGCAGATACTAATATAAGCAATTACAAGCTAACGTGACTGAACTACTAAAGTATTGATAAGGCTTTTAGAAGAACAGTCCATATTTGACTTCAATATCTATAAACAAGACCCTCTTACAAGTTAGCTATCAACTTGTAATAATATTACAGTAACAATTAGTGTTTGACTTATTTATTTTGTAAGCTAATTTGACCAAAGGAACTCAGGCATATCTTCTATCTTCTCTAACCGACTACTATACTTGAAGGCCTATAAAAGGTGAACAAGAAGAGGCAACAAAGGCAGAGCATATTCCATACATACAATATCCAAAAATAATACGTTTCAAAATCCATCATCAAAAGGTATAACACAGCGCTTCGTATCATGGCCCAAAGGACGACGTTTCTCGTTTGATTGTCCCACAAGCCACGATGACCAATTCAACATTTAAATATCTTCTCAACAGCTATAATGTGTATTTAATCGCTCATTCTTATGCTTTTTTTACTATCTAAGGCCTTTGAGGTCCAAATAATCAATGTACTTGTATCAATAATGGGTATAACGCTCGCATTATAGTGGTCTGGTGGACTCATAGCCATTCGCGGTTTTTACCCACCTTCATTGGGGTTTTCCACGTTACCATATTTTGGCTCTTCTATTTTCATTTCCATCGTCTTCTATTTTACACTTTCAATCTAGTTATGGGTAACCCAGCCGAATGTTGTCCCTTTAGGCAAATGGCACTAATGGTTTGATAGAAAGTGCTTTGTTAAATAGTTGTGGTTAGCTCATGGTAGTTGCAACAAGAACATAATTTGTTACTTATTAACGCTAAGTAAAAGTCGATAACATATAATTGTTATGTAAAATAGGCTAAAGGAATATCCTATTTTAAATCGCAATCATATATTATTGACTTTTAATTAGCTTTAGAGCCATCAAAAATTACATACATTATTAATGGACTTATAAAAATTCCAATTAACCTATTAACCATAAAATTATCCACATAATTGACAATGGAATATGTTCAGAATTTTCACAAGAAAAAAAGAAAAGAAAATAAAAGTAACTTCACTGTTGTTTAGATTACATTTTTCTTTCTGACAAATTTGGTTAAACTTAGCTTACATATTTGTTGCTAGCAACAAGGTTCATCCATGATTAGACATTTTTTTTTAGAGACAGATGTAAACCAACTTAATTTTCACAAGTACTAAATCCTTCCATCATAAAGTACACCTAAAAGAAATACTACAAATTATTTTATGTCTCATACTCCCTTTTTAACCTTCCTTTGGCTTATAGTGTATCCATTCATCTTATACAATAACTCAACCACCCTTACTCTTCGCTCGGACACATGAGAACCATAAGCTCTCATATTAAAATTTCAACTATCTTTATTATCATCAAAGGAACCTCCAAAAATTGTCTTTATGGTGCCATATTTTCAGCACATCTTGCAAGTTGAGTTTTTAATCATTTCAGAACAATAGAACATAACTTCTGTGGTGAGATTAAAAAAAAAAAAAAAGAACCATTTCATTCTTATTACTGTTTCAATATGCATAAATAATGCTGACACCCAATCATTTCTGATTAATCATAAGCTCCCTTTCCCGTATTTACTTCTTCTTTGCAAGTCATTAATCACACAAGTTGGTGGAGATAATCATATTGAGATGGTAAATAACAGTATGCCATTAAGTGTACATTAGTTCCTTGTAACTTTTTGCATTGGTCATGGGTGTCTTTTTTGCAAAAACTCAAAAAAGGATCTCTAATCCTCTATATCATATGATGTTAAGGTCGGTAGCAATTTGAGTTAGCTTATTAATGTAAGGGGTAATCTAGCGGTTTGACCAATAAAATTCTAATGTGCCTCACATCTGCTAAACGTTGAAGAATCTTGCCTGTTAAAAAGGACTATTGATAATACTTTCTTAAGTTACTATTGGTTCATATACACAGAAACAATATTTGTTAGTAGATGAATACTCAAACAGATTGCAGTGCCTATAACTACCATTGCAAGAGCTGTCAAGACAAGCTTAAAATTTTTGCATAAGAAGCTAGTTATTTCTTCTAACATGACTATTCATAAACCACATATTTTTCTTCATGAAAAGACCACCCAAAAAAAAAAGAAAAGAAAAAGAGTTGGAGCTGTCCTGTTTACGTTAAACTAGCACAGTTGGTGACTCAGTAAAATGTAAATTTTGATCCCATTGAACCATCAATAAGTGGTAAGTTTTTGTAGAGTCCTAATGTCCCACGTTGAAGATGACAATGTTATTTTAAGAAGCGATTAGGCATCCATAGCATGAAAATAGAAATACACGTGCAGAAACAGTAAGTAACCAAGACTATTCAATTAGATACAAACAACAATATCTCACCATTTTAGGAACTGAAGGAGATATTTCACAGAAGGCCTTCATCTCATCTCTTGAAGCTAGTGCATCTATAAACAGAACATCAGCTCCAGCATCAGCAAAGGCCTGCGATCTCCGCAATGATTCTTCAAAGGACACAGCTTGACGAGAATCAGTCCTTGCCACAATGACAATATCTGAACCACTTTCTCTTCGAGCATCTATAGCTGCTTTTATCTGCATTACTGCTTCATCTATGGAGGTGACTTTCCTGCCTTGTGTATGACCACAAGCTTTAGGAGACACCTGGTAATTACTGAAACATATAAGCTATAGCAATTTTTAAGATTGATGCCTAGAAGAAAATTGAAGAGCAAGTCTCAAGTAAATGCATAGTTCCTTTTATTAAAATTAAAAGAAAATGCAAATATAAGGCCATGTTCTCTTCAGCAAAAAGTAATTTAAGTTCAAGAAAAAAAAAAAAAAAAACTATATGAATAGAACAGGGTCTAAGTCTTCTTTCACATAATTCACTTAAAAATAAAAAGTGCCAAACATATAGTTCGTTCTATAAATTTGCATTTCACGACTAAATCCTATGTATTCCGGACAAATAATAGTCAAGGGAAAATGTAAACTGATAAAAGAGAAAACCCGTTTGTGAAGAAAAAAAAAAGTTGAATACAAAGTAACAACCAAATAAAAGGATAATAAAAAGATACTTGAACACAATGATACAAACATATATTCAGAAACCAAAGCAGCAGAACAAACTTGGTCTTCCAGGATGATTCCTGCAAAGCCAGCCTTGATGTATCCTTTCACAGTTCTCTTCACATTCATTGCATTCCCATATCCATTATCACCATCACCAATCACAGGTATTGACACAGCTTCTGTTATTTTTTGCCCTTGATCCACCATTTCTCCATAGGATATAAGGCCAACATCAGGCAATCCCAATCTAGCAGCTGACATTGAAAATCCTAGAAAAAGTAGGGAAAACAAAAAGATATTAGCGTAGTGAAATCAAACCAAATCTGAAAATTCTTAGTCCATGCCTGGATTGAGATGTATAGGAGGGGAAAAGTTTCAAGGGCTAAAAATTCTAAAGTTTTTAACTGGGTGGAATGGGGGAGATAATTACATGGTGTAACATATTCCCCACCCCACCCCCCCCCCCACCCCAACAAATTGAGGATAACAATTACACACCCACCCACCCCGGGTAACTTTTCTCCCTGGAAAATCAATCATGCTTCAACTCATTTTGTTGCTTAATGCCTACCGTCATCGGGCTTGGCGTGAGAAAGTGAGAACAAAGGGAGGACCGAGGAGATATAGTAGCTGTAAAATACATATTTATTTTTAGTTCTTGTATGAACACATCAGTAAAAACGGATTGCTCTAGTAAGATTCCCAAACATATAGAAAGTAATCTTTCTCCTCTTAATTAAGTCCCCTTGAAACTATTTTTCCGCTAATTTTTACATCTTATTTTTATCTTGAATTCCAGGCATGTCATTAAGGGCAAGAGTTTGCAAGCAATGAATAAAATGATGGTTTATTAGCACCCACATGCCGAATTATCCAATAAATGGGTTCAGAGACTTGATTTGACTTAGAGTTGTTACCATATGACATGCATATATAAACAAGGGTGTACATCACATAAGCAAGAGAGTTCAGTCTTCCCAGAACTGACAGAATCCAAGATTCCTGCTCTACTCCCAGAATTAAAGAACGAGCCCTGAATCATAAGATAGGGCAAGTCACCAGCTCACCACCAAAGACGCACAGCACCAGCTAATCCCAACGATGTCAAACGACACTTAAGCTCAAAGATAATCTATTAAAATGCCTTACATCATCGTAAAGCATACATACAAAAATCAACTGAGCTTGTAACTGAGCACCCCTAAATTTTGTACATCCTCAATCCCAAACATCCCAATATTCATTCCAATTCCTTAAAAACCGTTCAATGTCCTTTCCCTTATTTTCGCTTGCTTCCAAGTTGCAAATTTCTACATTCCTAGCAACGATTCATAGTTTATCCTTCAATAAAATCACAAAATGAACAATACTTCAACCCTTTTTTCCCTAAATTATAATTAATCATTATACTCCATAATTAATCATCCTCACAGAAATCAACGAAATAACAAAACCCCAATCACCAATAACAAAACCAAATAGATTAATCAAACCAATAATCTGAATAAAAAAATAAAATTACCCCCTTAACAAAACAATGCAGTTTCTCAATTTCATTCAAATATCCTAAAACAATAAAAAGTAATACAATCAAACAAAGTAAACTCACCACTAGTAAAACAAAAATCAAACCCGGCATCCTGTACTAGCTTAGCACTCAGAGCATCGAAGCAGGCGGGGCCTTGATGAAGGCCAGCAGAATTGAGCAATCGTCGAAGCGCCTTCGCAGGCGATTTAGAGCTCAATCTTTCCCTTCCTCCTCCTTCGGATGATGCGGCATTGACGGCGGAAACAACCGGAACAAACCCTTTTGAACAACACCTTTTTGCTGCTGCTGCAACTGATGTTTTTGTAGTGTAGAAGAAGGTGGGGTTGATTGAATTATATAGATGGGAAGAAGTTGCAGCAGAAAGTGGTGGAGTTACGGTGGATGGTGAAAATAGAGGTCGGACATTGCAGTCTCTAGTCACTGAGAGCTGCTGCATCGTTGTTTCTAAACTTTTTTTTTTTTCTTCCTTTGTTTTTGGGGAGGAAGCCCCCATTTCAAAACTGTTTTATTTTCGCAAGGGGATAGAATTGGTTATAACAAATTTTCATATGTAGTTGGTCACACCATAATTTATTTTATTTTTTTTAATTCAACATCACGTTCTCTCTCCTCCCTCCCTTCTTTTCTTCCGTTCTTCGATTAATTTCCCTGATTATCCCTTTTTTAGTTTTTGAGTTCCATCTTCTTATGTTCTATAATTAATACCCCAATTTCCAGATTCTCTCTCTCCTCTTTTCTTCTGTTCTTCAACTAATTCCCTAATTTTCATTTTTTTTTTGTTAGGGTTCGCAGCTTGGAGGTGCAAAAGAAGAGGAGGAAGAAGATGAAGTTATGATGTCACGGCTGGTGAATTGAGGTGTGATTGGTGTTTCGGGGTTTTTTGGATGTCCTGCGGGAGAGTTACAACACCAAGACTGAACTCGGGTCGCATGTACCTGCAAAACAACGGAGATTCCTGTGGGTGGGAGTTCCACCTCCGACGATCAAGTTAGAACGTGTATGAGGAGTAGAGTATGCGGAATGTAAAGGGGATCAGGCTCCTCTCGGAAGGGGACTGATCATCCGACTGCCTGAGACAGTCTCAATATCCAAGCCTTAGCTGGGAGTAATGTACGCGTGTGTTTAATAATTTTCTGAATGATGTTCCATTGAGGGAACATCTCCCTTTTACAGGGTCTCGAAATATGTGCCTAGTACTAGGTTTCCAAATACCTAGGACTAACTGGGCTTGCCTAGGTATTTGGGCCCTTAAAGGCCATATTCCCAGTTGGCAAACTACCTGCCACGTGTAGTGGCCTGATTGGTCCACCTTGGACCTCTCACGAAGTGACACGTGGCGGGCTCTAGTTGGTCCATATGGATGACACGTGGCAGGGTTTCATTGGTCCACGTGGCGGGAGAAATCCCCTAATCATTTGCCCCTCGCAGGGGTGACGTGGCTTGCCACGTGGCGCCTGTGACAGGTGTCACGCTCTGATTAGCTAACGATTTTTACCGTTTTTTTTTTTACCCTTGAAATTCCCCCCCTATAAATAGGGGATGTCCAAATCATTTGGACATTCCAGAATCTTTTCAGGCAGAACTTTTGGAATTTAGCTCTGACATTTTGGACGACTGCCGCTTGCTGCCAGACCGCCTGATCTCAGTCCGCCTGCTTTTTCAGCGGCCCAATTTTTCAAGAGTTTTCACTTTAGTAAAAGGTAACCGCCTGTTCTTTTGCATTTGCATTTGCATTTTCTCTGTTTGTTTCTTTTTTTCAAAAATGGTAGCCCAAAAGCACATGGCACGACCTAGGTTAGTGATCAGCCGATCACTGGGACGACTGAATCTAGAACTAGGAAAGCGACTGCCCCATGTTGGACCAGCCTTTGCAAACTGCCCCAAGTCCGACTGTCTATGTGTCTGTGCAGGACACCATGGCCAAAACAAAGAGAACGGCCAGGAAAACAAATTCAGACGGCCCCTCATTTTATGCGCCTATTAGCGAGATCTCGGACGTGCCGCCAGGCGTCCCAAGCACCCCGAGTGATTCTATTTTGGCAGAAACAGGGGAGGAGGTACAGAATGACCCTCCTATCATTGATCTATCCGGGCAGGCGGCTGCTTTTCCCGAGAGCTCGAGCGATGGCTCTGAGCCCAGCACCTCCAGTCGGTACTCTAACGACTCTGAGGAGAAGCACTCTTGGCTACAAGCAGCGAGAGAAAGTCATTCAGTGGAAAAAGGAGAGAACTGGGCGGAGCCGTCTGCAAGTCAAAGAGACATGTATGCCCCATTTTACTGCCACGTTCCCAAAGGCAGACGGAAGGCAATGTCTGAAAAAATTGGTAGTTTTAGGGTTGACCATATTATGGGTCATGGTTATATTCTTACAGTGCCGGATGCCGGGGATACTGTACTCTGGCCTGAGAGGTCCAGCTACAGGGACGAGTGTTTTGGCTGCTATGAGGCGGCTAGTAAGGTTGGTTTGAGATTTCCTCTACATCCGGCTGTAGAGAGGATTTTAGATGGGTACCAGTTGGGTCTCTGGCAACTGGCCCCAAACTCATGGTTCAACATCTTGGGCTATGTTGTCGGTTGTGAGATGCATGAGGTAGAGCCAAGCTTTGAAGCATTTGCTCAAATGAACTATCTCAGTCGGACCCCCAAAACAAGCGGGACCGGCTGGTTCCAACTAACTAGCCACAAGGGCTACATGATGACCATGCGGAAGGAGAACAAGTAGAAGGATTGGAGGAACACCTTCTACATAATCTCCAGATAGGCTAAAGTCGTATGACCTAATCAAAAGTAATTCCTAAAACCACTAACTAAAATAGATAGGGAAGTAGGGAAGTAGGGTCAAATCCTCAGGGAAACAAGTCTTTCTATTCCTAATTAATTAATATAATCTAAATTATCACGAAACAAGTAAGAATTGTGAGAATAATACTAAAGGCTATAAATAAACTAAGAGAATAATAAATAATAAAAAGCCTAGGGTCATAGGTTCACCAATAATTAATACTCCGGGATAAAACATAACAATCAATTATCAATGCATAAATCAACCAGATTATAAAGGGCTTTCGCTACGTATTATAATCACATAATTAATCTATCGGTATTAAATTGCATCTCTCGAATCTTGACTTAACCATTTATAAATTAACCTGCCTATTGAAACTAAGCCTAAACATTTAATTCTCATCTCTCGAATCTCGAATCAATATTGTGTAACTCATATAATTAAACCAGCGCTTATCTAATTGCATAGCAATAAATCAATCAATAGGAAATTAATCTAAAACATTAACAATCAACAATAATAAGTTACCCCTTCATATTATTTATGGATCTCCAATAACCTAGAAATAAAACTACTCACACATATTTAAATCTAAACTAAGCAAGACATATAAAGAAAGCATGATTAAAACAATAATTATAACTAATATGAAAATAATTAAACCAAAGAGAAAACCAAGAAATAATATTAAAACTACGTAATAATAATAAAACTTGATAAGAAAAAGAAAAGAAAACAAAAGCTAAAACTATAACTAATCTAAAACTACTAATCAAAAACTAAACTAAGAAAAACCCCCCTAACCTACGTTCTGCTACTCTTCTTATATAGGAAGAGGTAAAGAGCCCAAATTCCCCCTCACAATCAAAGTACTATAAAACTAAATATAATCCAAAGTTCACGGAAAAACTATCCTAAAAGCTAAAATAAAAATTGCTGCCGCCATTATCCAAGAATTTGGATAGCACAAAACAACAAAGCCCAAATAGCTGGAATAGGCGCTGATATCCGCCCGGACCGGGCCGCGCCTCGCCCGATCGGGCCCGGTCAGCTGAAGCTACGAGCTGGGCTTCAATGCTGATTTAATTGTTGGGCTCTTCTCCTTTGGGCCGTAATTCCTTCTTCTCCATATTCAAATTGGACTACCAACATATTAGTATTCCAAATGAACCGAGCCCTTAATCACCTAACCAAATTTAATTAGCTCAATCTTGGGCTTCAAATATACGGTCATAAAATATGATCCGACTCCAATATCTTCGTAGAGGCTCAATAAGCTCGGGAATTAACATAAATCTGCAAATTCCTACAAAATAATACCAACTCTACAAAAATAATACCAACTCTACAAAAACATTAGAAAACGTACATCAATAATAAAAATAGCTCCGTAGAGCTCAAATAAGCACAAATATGACCGTGGGACGGGGAATCAAAATATATATAAAATAGACTTATCATCTCCCATTCTGACAAGGTCTAGAACAAGAAGTTCAATAGGTGGAACAGGGATGCACCTTACCTAACAGGCGGATCTGATCTACCGCCTGTTCCTCAAAAAGCAAGAGAAGAGATCCTAGACCGAGGGCTCTTCAAAGTTGATATACAGGCGAACCCCGAGACTGAGGTGAGGGAGTTCATCCCTTAAAATTACATTCCCAAGTATAACTGGTTATACGATGGGACGTATCTGGCCGCTTGTGGCCTTAGCGGGGAGATGCCGAGAGCTAGTTGACCGCGTGTTAGAGTATCTTGAAAAACTTGGCTGACTCAGTGTCTAACCCTTTGATTCGTCTTTTGTAGATAAAGCTATGGAAAGAGTCTCGGCCTCCAAGAGAGCAGTCGCTCAATATCGTGCAGCCATTCTAGGCAAGCGGTCTACTTAGGAGTCGCCTGCCGCACAGGCGCCCAGGGTGAGCTTCTTTACTTGGAACAAATATTTTTTTTTTTACGTCCTAGACGCCTTTCTCTTACACAATATTATTTTGGTGTAGAGCGACTTAGCCAGACCTTCCTCCTCTAACCAGCCAGATCCCAAGGCCAAGAAACAGACGACTAGAGTTGTGTCGACTCCTGGCAACGCCAGGAGACATGCGGCCGAACGGCCAAGGAAGGACTCACCAAAGTGGGGGAAGATATGCGGCTGCCCCCGGGAGCAGCCGGCCTCCGAGAGAGAAGGAGGCGGCGAAAGGTATAAATGTTCAAATATCCCAAGTTTCACCAAACAGTCGGCTCCTCCGAAATTAGCCGACCTGCTGTCTGTTTTGATGCCGTGTATTAATCAGGGTCTACTTTGCAGATGCCCCTCAAGAGCCGGACCTGGTTCAACTTGCCAAGTCCATGCTAAGGGCCATCCCCCTCGAGGAGAGGGAAGCTGTCAAGGGAGTCGGCACCCTTGACTTAGAAACCATCCTGGCTCTTCTTGCTGAGGTATACTTGGTGGAATTTCTTGACTTTTTGCATATTTAAATTCCTAGCCGCCTAAAACTGACGTCTGTTTTTTGGCCAAGTGCAGTCTATGCTGCAAGTGTATGGTCTCCGCAAACCCATAAACGAGAAGAACAAAGAGGTAAAAGCTGCGAAGGCCATGGCCGCCTCTGATTCTGATAAAGCTATGTTCCAGATAGCTCAAAACGAGATTCTGACCACTGACATATTGTATTACCAGGCGTCCGCCACTTTGCAGGTCAAGAAGGACTTAAAGGCGGCCAGGAAGAAGATCTTGGAGCTAGAGAAGTCTGTAAAGGACCTCAAAGCTGAGCTGGCGCCTCTTAAGGAGGCGGACAAGGAGGCCAAGGGACTCCGCAACCGGGTGAATAAACTCAAGGGTTGCCTGCAGAATCAAGAGGCTCAGCTCACCTAGAAGCTTAATGAGAAAGCTGGCGAGGAGAAGATGGCCATTGTTCAGGACATGATGGACGACTGCAGCGCCATCATGAAGATGACATGGGCGTCCCTCTTCCTAGAGTCTGGCTATGAAAAATGGGAGAGCCAATTCACCGTCTGTACTGGTCGATACAACAAGAAGATCATGGAGCAGGCCGATGGCAAGGGAGATGCGGAGGACGAGGAGTATGACTCCACTTCTGGGGAGTCGGACCAAGAAGAGGATGACAAGGAAGAGAAGGAGGAGGTGGATGCCGAAGAAGAACAGCTGCAGGAGGAGCCGGATGCCGAAAAAAGAACAACCTCCGGTTGAGGAGCCAAAGGAAGCGGCTGCTGACACTGAACGTCCTCCTCCAACTGCTTGAACTCCCGTTTCCTTATATGTCAACTTTCCTCGGCCTGTGTGCCGCTTGTTTTGTATTATTACCCGACCAAGGGGTCGGGGTCTTTTTACAATTTCAATTTTTAACATTTCTGTCAGTCTCCTTGCCGACTGCTTATATTAATCATCCGGCCGTTTTTGCCGGTTTCTCCAAATTTTGAATTTTTGCTTTTCATGAATTTTGCTAAGTGTATGTAGCTTACTTCTTGTTTTCATGAATACTTTTTATACCAACTGTTCTTGCCCCTGGCCGGCTATGCGCCTGGTTTTCTAAGGTTGATGGATTGACTTGGAAATCTTTGATACTCTAAAGAGTATGACTGATTTCTAGGTCAATCAATCACTATGGTGATTGCCAAAAACCAGGCAGACAGGCGGCCATTGGAACTCAGCATTATCCAGCTCTCGGCCTTAATAAAGTTCTTTATATGAACCATGCTTTGCCACTAAGTTTTGTACTTAGTTTATATTATTGATTGTAAATAGTCCGTCTGTTTGGTACTTGTACAGAATAGGCGCCAAACTAGATGTTTTTAATCAGAGTAGCAACCACCTATTTGTTTTCAGGCGGTAGCTGTAATAGTTTATGCTACCTAAATAGGAATAGTGGCCGAATGCCGTTTAAAAGGATAGGCGGCTTCTTTCGTACCTTTTAGGTTCCATTATAGGTTGGTTGAGTGACTTTGAGTTAACCTTTGAGGTTAATCAGTCTCCGTCACTTGAACTTGAGTAAATAGAAGAAACAGCCGGCTGTGGCCGCATGTTGTTTTTCATTTGCTAAGTTACTTAGCTTATTACCCAAATAGCTGCCAGGTTTAGAACTCAGCTTATGCCGACTGTATTGTCCCAAGCAATAGCAGGCGGTCTCTGACTTAGATTTTAACTGTCTACCGCTTGTTTAAAGTAAGCGGTACGTTTATCTTCGTCTCATGTCAAACGACTGCGAGGTTGTCTTAGAGACATTCGGTAGAGCCGTTTGTTTTAAGTTTATAGAGCAATGTGCCACCCAAATGGAAGATGCTTTCTGCGACGAATTCACCAGGATGGATGTCGCCGGACGCCTGCTCAAGTTTGGGACAGACGTATTAATTTAATTTTATTAGGGTCATCCGGTCATGGGCCTCAAGTTGATCATCTAGCCTTAGGCCTCAAGGTGATCATCCGGCCATGGGCCTCAAGTTGATCATCCGGCCTGTCGCCTCATAAGGTTGTTCAGAAAAGAACATAGTTGCTAAGTTGTCTAGACTTAGCATTTTTACTCATGTTAGAGTAGGTGATTAAAAGAAATAAGGTCGACTGTGTATTACACAGGCGGCTTGCCCTACTGAGGAGACTTGCAAAAAACTGAAATAAATTGCAAATTTTATTAATATGCTTTAATATACAAATAATTTACAAATCTCAGAAGTAGTACTTTTTCAAGTTGTCTACGTCACGAGTTCTTGCTAGCTTCCTGCCGTCTGGTGTTTCCATGCGGTAAGTTCCGCCTCTATTTTCTTCATAGATTCGGTAGGGGCCATCCCAATTAGGAGTCAGCTTTCCCTGCTCGTTGGCTCTACCGACTGCTTCCATTTTTCGTAACACAAAGTCCCCTACTTTTAGGGGCCGCTTGTGCACTCATTTATTGTAAGCTCTCGTCATTCTCAGACGGTAGATCTCATGATGCAAGGCTGCATTGCCCCTGCGTTCTGTAAGTGAATCCAAGCTAGCCGTATGGCTTCCCAGTTAACCTCTTCGTCAAAAAGCATGACTCGAAGAGTCGGCTCATAGTGCTCAATAGGCAGAACAACCTCTGCCCCATAAACCATAAGAAATGGAGTTTCACTAGTCGCCCCTTTTTCAGTCGTCCTGATGGCCCATAGAACATGCGGTAGCTCGTCAGCCCATAGGCCGCCAGCTCTTTAAATTTTCTTTTTGATGCCATTAGAGATTAACTTATTGAAGGCTTCAACCTGGCCGTTTGCTTGGGGGCGGCCGACTGATGCAAAACAGTTAGAGATCCCTTGGTCTCCCAACCAGTTCTTGAGAGCAGGCGTCTCAAATTGAGGACCATTGTCAAAGACCATAGACGTGGGTACCCCATACCGAGTGATGACATTTCTCCAGATGAAAGAGATAACATCTTTTGTTTTAATGCCTTTGACTGCCTCCGCCTCTACCCATTTGGTGAAGTAGTCAACAACAACCAAAATATACATTCGTCCGCCTGTAGCAGGCGTATACGGACCCAGAATGTCCATGCGCCATTTGGCGAATGGTACTGGGCTATGGATAGCCGTCAGGTTAGTGGCCGGACGATGGATGAGCTTGCCAAACCTTTGGCGCTTGTCACATTTTTTCACCATCTCCACGGCGTCTGCTTCTAAGGTAGGGTAGAAGTAGCCTTGCCGCCTGACTCTCTTTGCTAGGGTCCTGCCGCCTATGTGAGAGGCGTAGAAGCCCGAGTGCAAGTCTTCTAGGACCTCTCATCCCCTTTTTGGTGTGACACATTTCAAAAAAGGTTAGAGATAGCCTTTCTTAAAAAGCTCTCCATTGTGGATTTTAAAGTTAGCCGCACGTTTTTTCATTGCAACCATCTCTGGGTTGGTATTCGGCAAGGTGCCGTCTATTAAGTAAGCCCGGATTTCATCCATCCAGGTTGAGCTTCGATATAGGATTCCAATTGGTTCCTCTTCGATGCTCCTTTTTTTCTGCACCTCCCAAAAAACTAACCTAGGTGTGTCACAAGAGGCGGATGATGCCAATTTGGAGAGAGCATCCGCCTGATTGTTCTCAGACCTGGGAACCTGACTTTGATGAAATTCATCAAGTGTCCCTGCCTCTTCTTTGACCGCCTGTAAATACTTGATCATAGCCGGATGTGTGGCTTCATAGTCACCATGGTATTGGCTAACAATCAATTGTGAATCAGAACAGGCGTCCACTTTCCTTGCCCCAGCCGCCTTACACATGCGAATGCCAGCTAGTAGGGCTTCATATTCTGCCTCATTATTTGAGGCTTGGAACTTGAAACGTAGTGCATACTCATACTTGTCTCCTTCAGGAGACATATGACGCCTGCACCACAACCATTCAAGGTAGAGCTCCCGTCCACATATACCTTTCAAACCTGTTCAAGGTTTTCAGGATGAGCCGCCTGGTCATTTCAACAATGAAGTCAGCAAACGCTTGTCCCTTCACTGCTTTCCTTGGATCAAAAGTGATTTCAAGGCATTGGATTTCAATCGCCCATTTGATCATTCGGCCGGATGATTCCATGGTTGTCATATGCCGCTTGATTGGCTGGTCAGTGTAGACTATGACTGGATGTGCCAAGAAGTAAGGCTTTAACTTCTTGACTGCCATGAAGAGGGCAAGTCCAAACTTTTCAACCATGGGGTAACTCAGCTCTGCGTTCCGTAGAACATGACTGATGAAGTAGACCGGGAGCTGGGTGCCGCCTTTTTCAGCAAGGAGAACAGCACGAAGCGCATGGTCGGAGACGGCTAGGTACATGTACAACACTTCTTTTGGCAAAGGACTGACTAGCCTTGGCAGAGAGTGCAAGTGTTCCTTCAACTTTTGGAAGGCCGCCTCTGCATCCACCCCCCATTCAAACATAGCCTTCTTCTTAATTGCTTGGAAGAAATAGAGGCACTTGTCGCCTGACCTACTGAGGAATCTCCCCAATGCCGCCAGACAACCTGTTAATTTTTGAACTTCTTTTATAGTACGGGGCGACTGCATGTCTATGACCGCCTGTATTTTTTCTAGGTTGGCCTCTATTCCCCTTTGATCAATTAGAAATCCGAGGAACTTCCCAGACTCAACACATAAAACGCATTTCTTGGGATTGAGCATGACCTGGTGCCGCCTGAGTGTGGCGAATATTTCTCGGAGGTCTGTAAGATGGTCTGTTTATAGTTTGGATCTGACTATCATATCATCAATGTACGCCTCCACATTCCTTCCAATTTGATTAACGAAGACTGTATTAATCATTCTCTAGAAGGTAGCAGGCGCATTCTTCTAACCAAACGACATCATAGTGTAATTGAATAACCCCTGATCAGTGACGAATGCTGTCTTTTCTTGGTCTTTCTTCCACAGAGGTATCTGGTGAAAGCCTGAATAGGCGTCCATAAAGCGAATTAGGGCATGGCCGGTTGTAGAGTTGACCAAACTGTCGATCTTTGGGAGAGGATAGCTATCCTTTGGACATGTCTTGTTCAAGTTTGTGTAGTCCACACACATGCGCCAGGTTCCATTCGACTTCTTTACCAGCACAACATTGGCAACCTAATCAGGGAAATAGCATTGCCGAATGAACCCAGCTTCTAACAATTTTTTCACCTCGGCGGCTGCCGCCTGGCTTCTTTCTTCACCATGGTTCCTCTTCTTTTGCCTTACCGACTTCTTTTTAAGATCCACAGCAAGCCTGTGGAAGGTTAGATCCGGGCTGATGCCTGGTATCTCGTCCACCTCAAAGGCAAAGATGTCTTTGAATTCTTTTAACAAGTTGTGCAATTCTGCACCAAGCTTAGAAAAAGCAGTCGTCCCCACCTTAACAGGTCGTTCAGGACGAGAGTCATCCAGAACGAGGTTCATGTGCTTACCAGCCGGCTGGGGACGGACTTCATCCGGCCTTTCACTGGTCAATAATTGCTATTGCTTGTCTTTTTTCTCGCCACCATTTGGTAGGCCTTTCTCTTCTTGCCGGCTGCTGTTGAAGCAGGCACGGCTTCCTTGATTTGCTCAAGGTCAGTAGATTCTCCACTGGGGCCGGCTGCGACCACAGTGGGTTTGACATCAGAGAGATAACACTCTATGGCCATCTTTTGGTCTCCCCGTAGGGAGCCGACTGTTCCATCATCCTTCTCAAACTTGAGGAGCATAAGAGAAGGAATGATAACAGCCTTGGATTCATTCAGGGTGGGACGCCCCAAAATCATATTATAGGCCGTCAGTTCTTCAACAACTAAGAACCGGACCACCATGTGGCGTCCCTCCCCTTTTTCGCCCAAACGAATGGGTTGGTCTATTTGACCTACTGGATGTACCACACCACCTCCAAATCCCACTAAGGGATGAGAGACCTGGTGCATATTCTCGGGCTTGTACCTGAGCTTGGCCAGGCATTTGTGACTGATAAGATCAGACGAGCTCCCAGTATCAATGAGGATTCGGCCAACTCTTTGGTTGGCCACTATGCATTCGATGACAATAGGGTCATCATGCAGCCTTCTGACTTTGCCCCTGTCATCCTCAGTAACCACAACTTCGGGGAAGGAATCTTTGGACGCCTGCCCCTCGTCGACCGAGTTGTTGTCGAGCCGTCTGATGTAGTCCTTGTTACCCTGGATTGTTGGGCCGCCTCCAGCGAAGCCGCCTACTATTGTATAGATCGGAGTTTCATCAGTGTCCGAACTATTAGCAGAGTGAGGCTTCTTTTTGGACGATTGTCCAGGGTTAGTCTGCAGGGTAACCTTGGACCTCAATATATAAGATTTGAGAACTCCTTTATCAGCCAGATGGTCCAACAGCCGCTTGAGACCAAAGCATTCGTTGGTGTCATGGCCAATATCTTCATGGTAGTGGCAATATTTATTTTTGTTCCGATTTTTGGCAGAACCTTTCATAGTAGCTGGCTTCTCAATAAATTAAAGACCCGATCCTTAATCTCCATGAGGATGGAGTAACAATCTTTATTGAATTCGTATTTTGGGGAGTACGTTTTCACTTCTCTCTGTTTCTTCTAGGATGGCTGTTCAGAAGTATCAGCCACCTAGACTTCTATTCTTTTCTTTTCTTTCTTAGCCGGCTGTAATGGCCGACTCTCTTTTTTGTCAGACCTTTTTGAGTCCGACTGTTTACTGATGTTGTAGAGTTCGGTCGCCTATATATAGGCGTCCGCCTCCATCAGCGCCTCTTGGAGGGTAGCAACCCTCTTTTTGACAAGATTGAACTTGAAGGCCAACCTATCTTTCAGAACTTTGAAAAAGTCTGTATAGGACACCTCATCAGATAGTCCTTGAATCTGAATTTTCATCAGATTGAACCGCATGGTATATGAGCGTAACCCCTCCTTCTCACCCTGCTGGATAGCTCCCAAGTCAAGACTTTTTTTTCTTTGCAGGAATATTCGTTGAGAAAAAGTATGCAAGCGTTAAAGTTATTTATGCATCCGGCTGGCAGGTTGTCGAACCATTGCTCGGCAACACCCTTCAATGTGGCCGGGAAGCATCTACACCATGCGGCATCTTCTAACCCCTGAAGATACATAAGGTTGGTGTATGCCATCAGGTGGTCCTCTAGGTTGGTGGTACCATCATAAGTACCTACCAACACATTTTTCACCTTGGCCGGCTGTGCGGCCTCAGTTATTTCCTTGGAGAACGCAGATGGTTGTTCCCCTAGGCTTAGCAGACAGAGCTGCCAGTCTAAAGGTTGGACGTTTTGTGCCGCCTGCCCCTCGAAGAGGGTAGGCTGCATATATGGTTGTCCATACGGCATGTATGGCTGTTGAGGCACATACGGGGCCGCCTAGAACTTGAGGACTAGAGTGGGTGGACATGCCGCCTGTCTGGTCCTCTCGGTTTGATTGAGAATACCTCGTTGAGGTAATTTGAAAGTTGTCATTGAAGTTCGACGTTGAGGCCGACTCTTATAGTTACATGTTCTTCTTTTGCTGCATTAACATTCGAACATCTGGCTGAACATGCCGGATGACCTTCCTCTTCCCAGGCTCAAGGAACTAGAACTTTGTTAAGTCAATCCTCTCCCTTGGTTTAGGGTAAGGAGTTGCCTCTCGGTCCTTGACCGGTTTGTTCCTTCCAGACTGGGAGGGCTTTTTGGCCGACTGTTCTTTGGTGGAAACAACCGTCCATTTATCAATTAGATCGTTTATCTCCCCATTGAAACTTGTCATGAGGGTCATGAGCTTGTTTATGGTGATGGGGGTGGATCCTTCGGCCACCTGGAGCTGACCAGCCGGTTGGCCGACTGTTTCACTAGGACCTGCCTGGTCGGTGTTCCGTTCCCTCCTTTCGGTGGGACGGATGCGCCGTGTTCTTAGGGACCTGTCAGGGGCCGTGTGGGTGGCGACATCATAGTCGTCATCTGTATCTTGGTCTGAGAAGAACTGGACATCGGCCATAGGCCGTTTCTCATTAAGAGGCGGTACAGGTTCTTGTGAAGTCATCTTAGAAGTACTCTCCCCACAGACGGCGCCAAATGTTTTGGGGTTTTTTGGATGTCCTGCGGGAGAGTTACAACACCAAGACTGACCTCGGGTCGCTTGTACCTGCAAAACAATGGAGACTCCTATGGGTGGGAGTTCCGCCTCCGACGATCAAGTTAGAACGTGTATGAGGAGTAAAGTATGCGGATGTAAAGGGGATCAGGCTCCTCTCGGAAGGGGACTGATCATCCGACTGCCTAAGACAGTCTCAATATCCGAGCCTTAGCTCTCAAGTAGCGGAATTAAAGCTGGGAGTAATGTTACACGTGTGTTTAATGGTTTTCTGAATGATGTTCCTCAGAGGGAACATCTCCCTTTTATAGGGTCTCGAATTATGTGCCAAGTACTAGGTTTCCAAATACCTAGGACTGACTAGGCTTGCCTAGGTATTTGGGCCCTTAAAGGCCATTTTCCCAGTTGGCAAACTGCCTGCCACGTGTCGTGGCCTGATTGGTCCACCTTGGACCTCTCACGAAATGACACGTGGCGGGCTCTGGTTGGTCCACATGGATGACACGTGGTAGGGTTTCATTGGTCCACGTGGCGGAGGAAATCCCCTAATCAATTGGTGGTGATTGGTGAATGTTGGTGGTTGTTGCTCGGTTGTTGTTGTTGAGGGTAGCACTGTCGTGGTCAGTGTTTATTGGCTGCAGTTCAGTGAGAAATGGTGCGAGGAGCAAGGAACTTTTTCTAAAGTGAAATTTGCTCTGAATACAGAAAACTGGTGAAAGTGTTGCCATGAACGTTCTTGATCGAATTTGCTCTGAACACAGAAATCTGGTGAAAGTGTTGCCATGAACGTTCTTGATCGAAGTGCCATCCTTAAGCATAAGATGGTTGAGTATGTGATTTTCTCTCTCATCATTATTTGACTAAGTAAGAGATTAGAATTAGGTGATCCATTATGAAATTTTTTTTGGGGTTGTAATTAAGTTGGGTATTGGTTGATTTTTTTTACTTGTTATGTATTTTTCTTGTGACGGGTATTAGTGCTAGGCACAGTGGTCCTTGGGTGGTTCGAGTGCTACTTGTTTGGTGGTGGTTGTGAGGGTGTTGCAAGGCTGTTGTTGTTTAGAGGTGGAGCAGGGGAGTTTTGGAGGTTTCCTTAAATTTGTTTTGGGGTTACTCGGTCAGGGGTTACTAGGTCGGTCAGGGGTTACTAGGTCGGAGGGATTACTAGGTCAAGGGTTACGAGGTAGGTGCGGGGTTATAAGGTCGTGCAGGGGTTACTCAGTCAGGGGTTACTAGGTTAGTTAGGGGTTACTTGTGTGGTAGCTGGCCACACCGTGTGGCCAGCCACACACAAAACCTGCTGATTTGTTATATACACCCGGGTGTACCGTACACCCGACGTCATTTGCTCATTTAATCAACAAATGAGCAAATAATACTTCAAATTCATATTAAGATATCAGATTATGTTCTAATATGTTCAAATTTGTTTTAAAAATCATGGCACTATACTATCATCTTCTCCTGCCGTAATTGTCTTCGACTACCATTACTAATATCCAATGATAGTAATTAGGAATGGAGGAGTTAATACATGGCCAAAGTTACTGGTTCCTTTGGCTAGAAGTCGAAGCTAACTACCGGATGGAGAAGACGGTAACGATACGCTTTTAATTTTCTTTTTCAATTTTCAAGTATCGAAAAGAACAAGATTAATATAGGATGATATGGAGAACCACATGTCCACATCACATATCATAAAACTACTATGAACCATGAGTGTATGTAGATTGTCATAGAGCATAAATTATCCCTTACATGGGGAAGAAGATCACTGTTGATTAGCTGCATTTCATGATTTGAGAATACTCCTTAACAACAGATATAAGAAGAAATAGATTGGGGGTTATAATTATTTCAAGGGCAATTTGGTTGTTTGAGTTTTTTTTTTTTTTTTTTTTTTTTTAAGTTTTTTATCTTTTTTGCATTTAGGTTATTTTGTACTGCATTTAGTACTTGTGTTTCGCAATTATTTGGACATTGTAGTGGGTTCCTTAGCTAACTATGTGAGAAAGTAACACATGATGAGGTCTTCAGTTAATTAAATATGTTTCTTCGACTTAACAACTCTTGTTAGTGGGGTGACCGATGGCAATTCCTCGTTAGTAAATGTTTGCTTGGAAGGCCTAGTGCTGCTGATCTTTGGCGAAGGCGTCTGATATGTTCATTATACATAGAGATTTACCCCCGTCCCTTGGTCATATTCAGGAGTATTATTGGCTCTTTGGAGCCACTTTTATTACTAATATGCGTTTTCTAGTGTTTTCGTAGTTTTGGTACTGTTTTATAGGAAATTGCAGATTTGGAGCATTTTCCCGGACTTACGATAATCCACTACGAGCGTTGGAGAATTATGACCACATTCCGAAGCCCAAGGCCGCCGTTAGAGCAATCAAACCAGTGAATGAGGGCTCGGCGAAGAAGAAGAGTTCGAGGCAATGGACCGTGTTTCAAGACCCAAGAGGAAATTCGAATTGGGCCAAGAAAATAGCCCAATTGAGATGTCCATGGTTGCTCGAAGAGCTCGCCCGACCGGGCGCGAGTGAAGAAGATATGAACAAAAAGGCGCGCCCGGCAAGGTGAATTTCTGCCCTACCGAGCGCGTGTTTTCTAAGGGGAATTTTGGTATTTTTCTTTAGTTAGGATTTTTAAGCCTAAGTTTAAATACGTTTTTGTTTTAGGAAGTGATTACGTTTTTCATTAGAAAAATTCTTAGTTTTTAGTTTAGCTTTTAGTTAATACTCTTGTTTTCTCCCTACACTTTTGATTTATACAATTCATCATTTCCGTTTATTTTGGTAACGATTTCTTCCCCCTTTATTTTCAGTAATTTAATTGCTTTGATTTAATATGCTTTGTTTAATTGCTTTAATTAGTTTAGATTTAATTATGTGTGAGTAGTTTCATACTAGGGTTTATGGGGATCCATAAATAATATGAAGGGGTAATTTATTATTGATGATTGTTAATGTTTCAGATTAAATTCCTATTGATTGGTTTACTGCTATGCAATTAGATTAGCGCTTGTTTAATTGTATGAGTTACGCAATATTGATTCGAGATTCGAGAGATGAGAATTAAATATTTAGGCTTAGTTTCAATAGACAGGTTAATTTATAAATGTTTAGTTCTGTGTGTATGCCCAGGAGTTCTAGATCAGGATACATTCCATTCGATCTTGAAATCGAATGTTCTTTTCATAGACAGAAGAACCTTTTTAGACAGGTACGAGTTACTTCCGAGGGTAATACACCTTTGGAACTCCCATCCGATTCTAGTGACAAAAAACTTCCTTCAGAACCAGAATCAGAGATGACGGCTCAACCACCTCACAAGCTCAGTGATTATTCGCAACCGTCCTTGGCGGATTTTCCACATCTTGCTCCTACACCTAATCTTGAGGGAGTACAATTCGAGATTCAAGCCCAGTTTATTACCATGATCGAAAGGAAGCAATTTAGCGGAGCTAAGGGTGAAGATCCTAATCTTCACATCTTAGATTTTTGCCAATATTGCAACATTATCAGACAAGCTGGGTGATAAGCCGTGTTTTGAGTATAATTGTTAGCCTATTTTTAGTTGTTATTATTAGTTTAGCCTAGTATTTTAGTTCATTTTGGCTTAATTTGGTTTAGTTTCGATGATTCGATGCTTTTATGGGTAGTTTCGTTGTTTTTGATGTATTTCAGGATTAACGGAGCTAATTTGGTGATTTTATGAAGTCATGAGGCTAAACCGAGGCCCACGGACCTTCACGAAGCTCGTTGGTCGAAGAACGAGTCATTTGGGCCCTTTTGGAGTGAGGCACACCCATGCCCAGCCGAGGCACGTCCGTGCCTGAATCTCAGAAGTTGAAGAAGTTGTGTTCGATATGAGGCACGTCCGTGTCTCATAGAGGCACGTCCGTGCCTGCTGCTACCATCAAATTTCATGTGAGGCACGTCCGTGCCCAATATAGGCACGTCCGTGCCTGGATTCCAGAAGACTTGAAGTTTAACACTCGATGTGAGGCACGTCCGTGCCTCTTGTAGGCACGTCCGTGCCTCTTGTAGGCACGTCCGTGCCTCTTAGGAAGACTGCGCGATATATTTTTGTTGCATTTTCTTATCTTTTTCGGAGTATAAATACTCTAGACTTTGTATTATTTTAGGATGGAGTATTTTATTAGCATCTAGTTTTTATTATTAGACCTAGTTCTCTCTATTATTTTTACGTCGCTTTTGTAATTCAAGATTCAAGTTCTACTTTGACATTCTCCATTTACTTCAAGATTTGGTATTTTCTTTTCATCACTTATTTCTTAATTATGCTTTCCTTGATTATTTTTGTTATTGTTTTTTTAATATGTGTGAGTAGTTTTTATATTCCAAGATTTAGGGTAGCCCAATTATGATTGATGCATGAAGTAATTCTTTAAATTCTCTAATAGCTATTGCAATTGTTTATGCTAATTTAATTGTGATTATTCCAATACTAGATTAGGGATAATTAGTATTGTTATTATTCCATTGTTTTAATCACAACGAGAGTTGGGTTTTAACGGATTTGAGTAAGTTAATTTAGGGTTTGAAATTCATCACGAGAGTAGTTGAATTGATAATTGGGAAGTGAAGTAAAGTGTTTAATGTCTCTAATTTGCATGATACCATGAGAATAGGCTTGATTGTGGGTTAGGGAAGCCATTGATACTCGAGAGAGGTCCTTGGTATTGGTTAGGGTTTGCTTTTCCCCATGTTAATTGGAATTGTATGTTAGGGGTAGATATATAATTGCATCGATCGTAATTGTGGTGATACTTGATCTTGGATGTTTTAGTTTATTGATTTATTATATTCGTTTTATTTATTCTAAGTTTTCCATACATTAGATTTTAGTTTATTCCACCATTGTTTGATTCTTGCTTGGTAATTACTTAAGTCTAGATAATTTAGGTGAACCTTAGTCTCTTGGGATTCGACCCTCACTTGCCCGACTACATAGTTAGGTGGAATAGTTAGGTTATTTTTGTTAGGTACGCGACACGCCTATCAAATTTTTTGGCGCCGTTGCCGGGGACTAACGGTTTCATTCAATTATTTGTGATTCATTTTTGCTAGGCTTATTTCGTTGCTTCGGCTATTTTCTCTTGTGTTTTTGATATTCTTTCTCTAGTTTTCTTGTTGCATGCCCACACGACGATCAGGGTCAGAAGATCTTGTACCATTTGACTCTGAGATCGAGGCAACTATAAGGAGAAGGAGAACAAGGAATCGACGTAGGAGAAACATGGTAGACCAAGGCACGAAGTCTCTTTTGGAGTACGGTATCCCTGATACAACTACCGGACTCCTTTCTAGCATTGTCAGGCCACCTGTGATGGCTCAGCACTTCGAGCTTAAGCCACAATTCATTCAATTTATCTCCAATGATTCATTCGCAGGACTACCGCATGATTGTCCGGTAAGTCATATTGATAGTTTTCTGGAGAAATGTGATACTATGAAAATGAATGGTGTTACAGATGATGCTATCAGACTTCGCCTTTTCCCTTTTTCACTACGGGATAGGGCAAAAGAATGGTTGAGAGATGAAGGCACTGGCTCGTTTGATACATGGGATAAGCTAGTGAAAGCTTTCCTGGTCAAGTTCTTGGGACAGGAAAAGACTACAAGGCTAAGAAACGAATTATCTACCTTCAGGTAGTCAGATGACGAGTCCCTTTATGAAGCATGGAGGAGATTTAAGCGATTGCAGAGGCAATGCCCTCACCATGGTATTCTTGAATGGATGTTGATTCAAACCTTCTATAATATTCTAACCCATGAGTTCCGAATCTACATTGATGCTGCATCAGGGGGTTCTCTCTTGACAAAGAACCTAACTGAGGCAAAGGAGCTGATTGAGAAGATGGCGGCCAATGATAATTATCATCCAGGAGGTCGTCAGAATGTGAAAAAAGGAGGTAAGCTTGATGTAGATGCTTTGACTATGTTAGCCAGTTTTGTGCAGGCACTAACAAGCAGGTTTGATAAGCTCCAAGCTGGAACTTTAACTAGCCCCCAGGAGGTTTGTCAAATGTGTAATGTGCAGGGCCACATCGCACCTGATTGCCCGCAAAACATGAGTGAGATGTCTATTGAACAAGCTAATGCTCTCTACTCTTTGAACCCCAAAAAGCCTTTTGATCCCTACTCCAATTCTTATAACGAAGGTTGGAAACATCATCCCAACTTCTCTTATAAGAACACCCAAGCACAACAGAATCCACCATCACAACCACCCCTACCCAACAACTACAACTCACCACCCGGTTTCCAACAAAGACCACCTATGAACCAACAACCAACGCAACTACTTCCCCAAAAATCTAGCCTTGAGTTGATGATGGAGAGCTTCATTACCACAACTAACAGTGCCATCCAACAACAAGGTAGCTCCATCCAACAGTTGCAAGCCCAGAGTAAGCTCATGGAAACCCAAATAAGTCAACTCTCACAACAGGTGAGTCGTTTATCAACTCTTCATGATCAAGCAAAGGTCCAAAAAGAACAATGCAATGCAGTTTTCTTGAGAAGAGATGAATCATCTCCGAGGCAAATAGATGAGAAAGTGTGCAGTGTGGAGTCTAGAAAAGATGAAAAAGGGTAAAGATGCTCAAGGTTCCAAATATGTTGCTCCAGCGGCTTATGAGGAACCGATGCCCTTCTCGCAAAGGTTATCAAGGGTCGTGCTTGATAGACATTTTGGGAAATACTGTGAAGCTCTTCAGAAGGTACACGCCTCTACTCCTTTTTCCAATCTTTTAATTCAAATGCCTCAATTTGCGAATTTTGTGAAGAATATCAAAGATCAACATGAGGATAAGGAAGTAGTAAATAAGAAAGGCCCTACTCTCTTATATGATAACCTACCACCTAAGCTGCATGATCCTGGTAGTTTCACTATTCCCTGTACAATAAACGAAAAAATTTTCGACAAGGTTTTGTGCGATTTAGGTGCTAGTGTTAACTTAATGCCTTATTCATTGTATGAGAATTTAGGTTTGCAAGGACTTAAACCTTCCTCTATTTCTCTTCAAATGGCTAATAGGACCTCTACACTCCCTAAGGGTGTGGTTGAAGATGTAATAGTTACGGTGGGTGAACTTGGTTTTCCTGTTGATTTTGTCATCATGGATATGCAAGAAGATCATCAGATCCCAATTATATTTGGTCATCCATTTCTTGCCACAAGTCAAGCCTTAATAGATGTTCCTAAAGGACAAGTTACCATTAGGGCCCAGGATAAACAAGTCATGTTTAAGCTCTTTAATGAACATAATTCTATATTGGATGGTGGTACTTGCTTAAGAATCAATGCTACTAACCCTTTGGTTGATATGTATTTGACAGAAATTTCGTGAGAAACGAGGATAAAATCCCATCCAATGATGTGTTTGGCCACATGAAGGTGAGTTCGGATACAAGGCAGGTCAATTATAAAATGAAGGAGTCACTTGGAAGCAGATATTTTCATGGGCAACATTGCGGAGTTCCTTCTTCGTGTGGTGACCCAGGCTGAGCTATCACTACGGTCGAGCTAAAGACCTTATAAACAAGCGCTAAATGGGAGGCAACCCATTCTCGAATTTCTTTTACTTGGTTTTTATTCTTATTTTATTTTATTTTGATTTTAGTTTTAGTTATTAGTGTTCTCATTTATTTTATTTTATTTTATTTTTCTCTCTTAATGCAGGTAAAAAAAAAAAAAAAGCGAACTGCAGTCTACATAATAGGCACGTCCGTGCCTAAAAGAGGCACGTCCGTGCCTCATACTGAAGAAGCGAAGTGAAGACTCTGCCTCAGAGGCACGTCCGTGTCTCTCAGGGGCACGTCCGTGCCTTAGCCCATATCAGCCCAGATGTAGCCCCTCCCATAGAGGCACATCCGTGTCTCCCTGGTAATAAGAAAGCACGCTCGTGCTCGTGCCCGTGCCCATTCATTCCCCTTCTCCTCCTTCTCCACGCATCCCCCTTCTCCCCTCAAGCTCCAAATTCTCGAAATCCTTCAATTTCCCCCATTGCCCACTCTCAACTTCACCAAGATCTTCACTTTTTCATCCTTTCTACTCCACCTACACACACCATTGTCATCAAAACCACAATTAAACCCCATTATCCTCAAAAAATTACTTAAACCCTAGGTTTTGAAATCAAATTGGGGGTTTTCACTTGTGGTGATTTTGAAGCAATTGGGTGACCAAGATACCTTCCTACATGTTTCAAGTTGCAATACTGGATCATTTGCGGGTATTTGACACCCACCACACCTTGGGTATACTCTCTCCATACACTTTCTCTCTCTAAGTTTTTCATGCTTAATTTGTAAAAAAATCTTCATAAAATTGCTTGAGTAAGTTGTTTGTGATTGAGCTTTGCTTATTTTGCTATTGGATGATTGTGCTTGAACATTGGTGATAGTATAGTTGTGGAGTCATTATTGAATCTTGTTCAATATTGTGGAAAATTGTGAAGTCCCTACTTTTGTGGTAGTATAGTTGGTTGATTCTTGTGCTTGAATTACAAATTTTGTTGTGGTGTTGTGAATCATGGCTTCTTCTTCTAACCCTAGATGAAATCGCCCAAGGAACACATCCACATCGGGTCTAAGAAACTTATCCCCACCACAACCAACCGCCCAACTCCCTCCCATAGAAACCTACGGAATAAACTTTGGAAACAATGAAGAACACATGAAAAACTTTTTAAGAATCCGAACACGATCCATTGTCCCCACTAGGTTTTATGACCAAGAGGCCATTTCAACTTTGGGGATGGGTAATGAAATCCCTAGGATTTTTAGCCGTTTGGGGTGGAATGGATTCCTCACGAAACATGCCTCCACATATTCTAACATCACATACGAGTTCCTGTCGACCTTAGCCGTCCTCCGTAGATCAGATGGACACATACCTAGAGATATCTCATTTAATTGTTTTGGAGAGCGCCACACCCTTACGGTGAGGGAAGTCAATGTATTGCTAGGTTTCCCCACATACGGACAGTTAGGCAGACCCAACTACGATAGGTTAGATGGATATAGTGATCTCGATACGTGGCGGAACCTAACCGGGCTAGATAACTATGATCCTAGCCACTCAAAATCCACCTGTATTATCCACCCAGCCATTCGTCTTATCTGTAGACTCTTCTCATTGACCCTGTTTGCTAGATCGAACACAGGGGGAGTTTGCTTGGCTAAGGAACTCTATTTTTTGTGGCATTTGCTAGACCACCCCGACCCTTCTGAACATGAGGAGGTGATTAACCCTGGGGCATGGTTTATTAACCATCTATATCATGTAGCCATGGGGAGTGGGGATATTGCTATTGGGGTATGCTTACCTTGCTTGTTAGTGGTTATATTGCTGATTTTGCAGATTTGGACGAGTATAAGGTAGCCGGCCCCACCCTGCTGAACTTTCAGGGGCTGTAGCAAATGAATTGGGTGAGGAGACGACGTCGTGGTCAAGGCTACGAATGGCTTGTAGGTCGACCCACATTACCCCGGCCCGTACCTTATGCATTTCTCCCATGGGAAGGGATTCCACCGGTCGCTGGAAAGGATACCTGGATCATCCCCCCTGATTTCATTTGGCCCCCTCAACATCTAGAGGCTGTTCCATTACCCGTGGGGTAGGGCCAAGGACATATGGAAGAGGATATCCCCGAGCCAGGGCAGCAAGCCCCACCTACCTTGGAGGAGCAGGTTGCCTCCATGAGAACTGATTTGACCCACGTTATGCATGACATGGGTGAGCTGAGGAGAGATGTCAGTGACACTCAAAGGGCGGTCATAAACCTATCGATGTCCCATGACAGCATGGCGACAACCTTTGGTGATTTGAAAGACCAGATCGCCGCCTTTCAGTCTGAGTTCTATGATATTGGGGGCATGATGCGTCAGCATTTTTAGGGCGGTCCTAGCTCCGGCCCGAGGTATGATTCTCCCCCTCCCGATCATTAGACCTGTTTCCCTCTCCCCTTGTCCACTTTCCACTGATTTATGCATACATTGAGGACAATGTATGGTTTAGCTTGGGGGAGGGTTCATTTTTCACCATGTATATATTAGTTTTTTATTTTTTTTATTTTATGTTTGGTCAGTTTTTCTTTCTTATTAGTGTCTTTGATATGCCATTACACGCTTATGCTTCTATGATAATGATCATACATGTGTGCTTTGTGAAAAGCTTTTCGAAAACCCATTTACCAATTTGCTTGGAATTGAGTAGGTTTGTGGCTAGGATGGTCTCCCCGCTCTACTTATGTGAATATTTTTTGTACCCGGTGAGATTTTTAAGCCATCTTTGACTGATTTCACTCTAACTCAGTCTTATTCTTTCATGTGTGATTAGTTGTTCTTCACATAATTGAATTCTTGGTTTTGCTCTTTGACTATTTGAGACTTGAATGATGCATGTTGCGGAAAAGTGATTGAAATTTCCTTTGTAAAAAATAGAGCCTCAACATTTTAGGCCCACATAAATTTTTTATTTTTTTTACATTCACCCGTAGGTTGAGCCATTTTGAGCCGTGTTTTTCAGAACTTCTTTCAGAACCAGAATAAGAGATGACGGCTCAACCACCTCGCAAGCTCGACGATTATTCGCAGCCGTCCTTGGCGGATTTTCCACATCTTGCTCCTACACCTAATCTCAAGGGAGTACAATTCGAGATTCACCCCCAGTTTATTGCCATGATCAAAAGGAAGCAATTTAGCGGAGCTAAGGGTGAAGATCCTAATCTTTCATCTTAGATTTTTGCCAATATTGCAACATTATCAGACAAGCTGGGTGATAAGCCGTGTTTTGTGTATAATTGTTAGCCTATTTTTAGTTGTTATTATTAGTTTAGCCTAGTATTTTAGTTCATTTTGGCTTAATTTGGTTTAGTTTCGATGATTCGATGCTTTTATAGGTAGTTTCGTTGTTTTTGATGTATTTCAGGATTAACGGAGCTAATTTGGAGATTTTATGAAGTCATAAGGCTAAACCGAGGCCCACGGACCTTCACGAAGCTCGTTGGTCGAAGAACGAGTGATTTGGGCCCTTTTGGAGTGAGGCACGCCCATGCCCAGCCGAGGCACGTCCGTGCCTGAATCTCAGAAGTTAAAGAAGTTTTGTTCAATATGAGGCACGTCCGTGTCTCATAGAGGCACGTCCGTGCCTGCTGCTACCATCAAATTTCATGTGAGGCACGTCCGTGCCCAATATAGGCACGTCCGTGCCTGGATTCCAAAAGACTTGAAGTTTAACACTCGATGTGAGGCACGTCCGTGCCTCTTGTAGGCACGTCCGTGCCTCTTAGGAAGACTGCGCGATATTTTTTTTTTGCATTTTCTTATCTTTTTCGGAGTATAAATACTCTAGACTTTGTATTATTTTAGGATGGAGTATTTTATTAGCATCTAGTTTTTATTATTAAACCTAGTTCTCTCTATTATTTTTACGTCGCTTTTGTAATTCAAGATTCAAGTTCTACTTTGACATTCTCCATTTACTTCAAGATTTGGTATTTTCTTTTCATCACTTATTTCTTAATTATGCTTTCCTTGATTATTTTTGTTATTGTTTTTTTAATATGTGTGAGTAGTTTTTATATTCCAAGATTTAGGGTAGCCCAATTATGATTGATGCATGAAGTAATTCTTTAAATTCTCTAATAGCTATTGCAATTGTTTATGCTAATTTAATTGTGATTATTCCAATACTAGATTAGGGATAATTAGTATTGTTATTATTCCATTGTTTTAATCACAACGAGAGTTGGGTTTTAACGGATTTGAGTAAATTAATTTAGGGTTTGAAATTCATCACGAGAGTAGTTGAATTGATAATTGGGAAGTGAAGTAAAGTGTTTAATGTCTCTAATTTGCATGATACCATGAGAATAGGCTTGATTGTGGGTTAGGGAAGCCATTGATACTCGAGAGAGGTCCTTGGTATTGGTTAGGGTTTGCTTTTCCCCATGTTAATAGGAATTGTATGTTAGGGGTAGATATATAATTGCATCGATCGTAATTGCGGTGATACTTGATCTTGGATGTTTTAGTTTATTGATTTATTATATTCATTTTATTTATTCTAAGTTTTCCATACATTAGCTTTTAGTTTATTCCACCATTGTTTGATTCTTGCTTGGTAATTACTTGAGTCTAGATAATTTAGGTGAACCTTAGTCTCTTGGGATTCGACCCTTACTTGCCCGACTACATAGTTAGTAGGAATAGTTAGGTTTAGGTACGCGACACGCTTATCACTGGGGTCACGCAGGACTAAATCAAGGAGATTCTTTTTCCCTTTTCTTTATGTGGTAAAGCTAAATAATGGTATAATGGTTTGAATAGAACTGCACTTGGTATTACTGACTGGGAAACTCTTATTTTGAATTTCTATAACAAATATCAACCTGTAGAGAGAACAGCTTTGTTAAGGAGTAAGATCCTAAATTTTGCCCAAGAAGCAGATGAATCTTTATATGAAGCTTGGGAAAGATTCGAGGATTTGCAGAGAGAATGCCCCCATCATGGGCTAGCACAGTGGCAGATAATGCAAGCTTTCTACAACGGGCTTGGATATAATTCAAGAATAATTTTGGACTTTGCAGTAACGGAAGATTTATGAATTTAGATGTAAATATAGCGAGTAATGTTGTTGAAGAGATGGATATTCATAATTCCCAATATGGGAATCCAAGAGGATTTGCTAATAAGGGAAAACACCAAGTTGATTTTATATCCTTTTTGCAAGCACAATTGACTGCTATTAGCTAGAAACTAAACAATATTAATAATTCTAATTCATCTCCCGTTGCTAATGTTTCTGCTGTTGGTACTAACTCTGCAATAATTTGTTAAAATAGTGGTCTTGTAGGTCATTGGGCTCAGGAATGTACCAGTTCGCTTGAGAAGTTTAATGCTTTTCAAGCCTATAAACAAACTAGTCCATACTCTAACACTTACAATGCAGGGTTGAGAAATAACCAAAATATGTCGTACAATAGTATGAATGCACCTCCACATTAGAGACCACAACTGACTGTTACTCCTCCTTTTGATTTTGGCTTATCAGAAATCAGAACGATGTTAGTTGATATGGAGAAACAGATGCAAAGTAGGGATGCGCAAATTGATTCATTTCTAGCTCATAATAAAATCATGGACAATCAAATTGCGCAACTTTCCTCTGCTATACAAACTCGCCAGCATGAAGCCCTACCATCGCAGCCAGTACAACCTACAGATCACGTGAATGCAATTACCTTGAGAAGTAGTTCAAAATACAATGGGCCTTCTATGCCCAAAGATGATGAACCTATCATTACAAATATTGCTAATCCGGATTCTGTTATACCAAATATTGTTGTTACTAGCCCTGCAGGGCTCCAAGGTAAAACTAACATTTCTGATGATACATTACAGGGTATAACTCCCCTGCAGGGCTCCAAGGTAAAACTAACATTTCTGATGATACATTGCAGGGTATAACTCCAAAGAAGGATAAAAATCAAGACAAGAGTGGAGATGTACAAAAACCAGTTATCAAACTACCATTTCCAAATAGACATCTTAAGAGTAAGCTAGTTAAGCTGTTTGGTAAATTTCTGGAGGTTGTCAAGAATTTGCAGGTAACGGTTCCTTTCACAGAATTAATTATTCAAGTTCCTGCATATTCTAAATTTATGAAAGAAATCTTGACCAGGAAGAGATCTATTAGTGAGGTAGAGACAGTTGCTTTTACTGAAGAATGTAGTGCTATATTACAGAATAAATCTCCACCTAAACTAAAAGATCCGGGTAGTTTTTCTATTCCTTGTCACATTGGTAATTTGATGATTGATAAAGCTTTATGTGATTTGGGTGCTAGTGTAAGTGTCATGCCATTATCTGTGAGCTCTAGATTAGATATGGGTAATTTAAAAGCTAGTAATATTACTGTGCAAATGGCCGATCATTCTGTTAAATACCCCTTAGGTGTTTTAAAGGATGTTCCTGTTAGAGTAGGTAAATTTTAAATACCTATTGATTTTGTTGTTCTTGATATGGATGAAGATTCACAAATTTCGATTATTTTGGGTAGACCATTCCTTCATACTGCAGGGGCAACAATAGATGTGGAAAGCGGTAAACTTACATTATGTGTAGGGGATGAAAATATTACTTTTAATCTACATAATTCCCCTAAAAGCCCTATTTTAGAGGAAAAATGCTTTAGTATTGGTGTGGTTGATGTAAATAATTTCTCTAATAAGCCCCAAGCTCTCGTTAGAGATCCTTTGGAGCTGGTATCTTGTGTTGCATCTTCCGCAGGAAAAACTACTACATGGAAAGATGAAGTGAATGCTATAGAGAGAGCTCTAAATTATGTAGGGCTTGGGTTTGAAAATGAACAAGTGGAGAAAAATGAGCAAGTTGCGAAAATTGAGCCCGTAGTGAACGTCCCACCCGATCAGGTGGCATTTGCTCAATCAAGCAAAATTACGAAGAAATCCAAGGCCAAAGAGAAATCTCGAGTAGCTAGTAGCAAGAAACCACCTGTCTTATATCAAGAAGCGGCTAGGATTGGTGCATTTGAATTACTTCACCTAATCGATTCCATCTCATCTTGATTGACATATAGTTGGAGAAAAAGAGTTAGCCAAATTTTGAAGAGAAAAAGAAAAATAATCGGACTCACTATACTGTACTGCGCCCGACCGGGCGCGACAGGAAGTCCGTATACTAGCAATTTCGCCCGACCGGGCGAGATGGCGCCCGATCGGGTGCGAGAGAAAGAAGGATTTTGGCCTACAATTCGCCTGACCGGGCGAACATCCGCCCAACCGGGCGCGAGAATTAAGTTTGAAAAAGAGTTAATTTCGCCCGACCAGGCAAGCACCAGCCCGATCGGGCGCGAGAGGAAGCGAAATTGGAATCTTATTTTCGCCCGACCAAGCGAGTATCCACCTGACCGGGCACGAGCCCAGCAAATTCCAATTTGCCAGATCGCCCAATCGGGCAAGAGGTCGCCCGACCTGGCGCGCCCATATCTTCCTCCGTCACTTCTCCTTCTTTCTCCTTTCTTCTTCTTTCTTTCTTCTTTCTTACTCTTTCCTCCATAGTTTCTCTCTTTAAAACTCAATTTTCTATACCTTCTCTCTAACATCTCTCGTCCAATTCTCACCCAAACTTAGATATTTTTGCATATTCCTTCTCCTCTCTTCACCCTCTCTATTTATATCCTAATTTTGTGTGTTTTTGAAACAAAAAAAAAATTATCATATATTCAAGATGTTTGGAAAGAGGGCAAGAACACAAGGGGGCGCGGTTCGGGCTCGAGTGCACCAGTCGGCCCAGAGCTACAACTACCTCAGTGGCCGACGATCAAGATTGCAACTTCGCAACAACGTGAACGGCTCATCAACCTCTACAAAAGGGAGTACTTCTGGTGGTGCAGGTGGTAGTGGAGGTGGTGTGATGGATGAGTATGGTGATGATTAGCCATGCTGGGCTAATTCCCGAGTCAATGAGGACATTGTCTGATTATGGCTTGGGGGAGATTTTTGGATTGAGGTATCTTTCTTTTCTTTCTCTTTTTGTTTTTGTTGTGTATAGTTTAGTTTTATTGCTTTCTAGGTTAGATTTTATTGTTTTGAAAAAAATTAAAAAAATACAAAAATACGATCCAATGAATGATGATAAATCATGCTTCCCTGTGCCCCATTTTTGAAAATTGTTTTGATTCTTGGTATATGATGATGAGTATCGTGGATAGGTTAGCCATGATTTGATGTTTGATTTCTTGGAAGCCCTAACATGAGTCAATTTTGTCCAACTGTTTGTGGATTTGGTGCTTGACTAGTTGATTTGGTTAGTAATGTGTGTTAGTTCCTGGTATGTCAATGAAGTTGAGTATTGGTTTGCAACTTTGAGTAATGTTTGTATGACTCATTATTATGCACATTGAGGAGGGCGAAGGCGTTTGTTCTTTTAGGTGGCCTTCAGACGATGTTAGATACATTTGTTCCCTTCTTGCTACCCGTGTTGTTGCCTTGACTTTTTGTTGTTTATTAGCCACATTACAAGCCTATTTCTACCCCATTGGTTACAAGTCCCAATCTTGGCTTGGAGGAGCTAATAGTGAGTGAGGTGAGGGAGTTGTAGTGTGCACATAATTTGCACAATTTTGGGTGAATTTGAGAAGTTATCTATTTATTCTTATTTTTGTGGATTAGAAAATCGTGAAATTGTTGTTCAAAGTTGAAAAATTCTAATGTGAGATAAAAGAAACAAAAAAAAGAGCAAAAAGAAAAAAATTTGTTTAATTTTTCAAATGTTCTAAGTGAAGCTTGATCAAAAGAAATAAAAAATGGAAGAAAAAAATCAAATTCAAAAGAAAAAAAACAGTTTAATGTTTGTTTGTTCACTCAAGTTCTATAGTGTTATATTTTGTATAGACGAATGAAGTTGTAAGTGTTGGGAATTTTTAATATAATTGGATGTTTGGTGAATTTTTGGTAGAGTTGAGTTGTGTTGGAGATGATTTGTCATTATTTAATTTTGACCTTGGTTTTATTTATTAGGATTTTGGCTCCCTTAAGCATGGCTTTAACCCCACATTTTCCCAAATTTATCCTACCTTTTACCCTAACCTTACATTACAAGCTTTGAAGACCTTCCGACCTTTGTGCATAGAGTTGTATGAATGTGAAATTAGTTGTTTATCAATGCAAAGAATGATTTGATATATTTCGAGTCGACTACTAGGTTGAGTGTATGTCTTTTAAACACACGAGTGTTGTGAGTTTGGGAGGGCATTGTTCACGTTAAAGGGGTTAGATGGAAAGCGATCGGATACATTTTATATTCGCCACATAAAAGAGTGAAGCGTGCGTGAGCACTAGTCTTGAATTTTATATACACTTGTGGTTTGCTCTACTTGACAATTGTTAGCGAGGATGAGTAGTTGGATGGATTTGATTGGTTGACTTTGATGCATATTTGTTGGATTTGCCTTGAATTGGTTATGCTTGGTTTTAATTGATTTTTGGGGTGAAGTATGTTTTATTTGTTCATTGATGAGCTCTTAGCTACGTCCAACCACTTTTCCCACACCACCCACCACGTCAAACCCTTACCCTAATCCCATTCATTACCAAACCAACCCACAAATGCGAAAATATCCGGAAAAAATCGAAAAAAACAACCCACAAATATCCAAAAAATCCGAAAAAACAAAGAATTTAGCCAAAAAAAAATCCGAAAAAACAACCAATAAATTAAAATAATAGAAAAAAGATTCATACCTTGATTCTACCGCACAAAACCTCAAAATTGGGTTTACAAGGCCAAATTCAACCATGAAAACTTTAGATCTAGGGTTTTCATGATCGAATTTGACCCGAAAACCTTCGTTTAAACCATCAACAAACGTTTCATTGTCAGAGTTGTTGTTGACGGTTGCGGTTGATGTAATTCGTTGTTGTTGACGGTGCAAGAGAGAGAAAGAGAAGAAGAGCAGCGAGATAGAGAAGAGAGGAAAGAAGGAGAAGAAAATAGAGGAAAGAAGGAGAAGAAAGAGGCGGACAGAGAAAAGAGGAAAGAAGGAGAAGAAAACTGAGGAAGAAGGAGAAGAAAAAAGGCGAACGGGAGGAGAGAGAAAGAGAAGAGAGGAGAGAGAAAGAGAAAGAGAGGAAAGAAGAGGCGTAAGAGAGAGAAAGAGAAGAGAAGAGAGGGAAAAAAAGAAAAGGGCGGAAGAGAAAAGGGTTAGAGTTAGGGTTTGGTTTATTTTATTTTTTGTTTATCTGTTCCGACGGATTTTTTTCCCTCGGAATTTACAGCTTCCGACAGAACATTCCGTCGGAATATGTAAATTCTGAGGGAAAAAAAATCCATCGGAATATTTCTGGGGATTTTCCGTCGTAACTTACCTTTTCCGACGGAATTTTCTGACAGACCCAAATTTCCGACAGAATTTAAGTCCGAAATTTCCGATGGAATTTAAGTCCGAAATTTCCGACGGAATTTAAGTCCGTCGGAACGTTTCCGTCGAAATCCGGCCTATTTCTTGTAGTGTTCAAGAGAATTATTGACGTGCTACTGCCACGTGTTCAAACTTTAAGGCTAATTCAGAATTTAGCAGCGGAAAAACTAACTTAGTTATAAATAAGTTTCAAAACCAATGATCGAAATCAAATTAAGACTTCGCTAGAAACCATTAAGACCCTTATTCAAAATCCAATTACCAAAGTAGCAAATAATTCAAACTAGAATTTAGGAAAGTTTAATATTTATGCGTGAAATAAAAACACTAATAGAAACCAACTCTCCACTCAATTTCCCATCACTTGATGCAAGTCCCTCTATGAAAATACCTGTGATTAATCTGCTGCCCAATATTACAAGTGTAAATATTAGATCATAACAGGGTAATTGAAAGGTGAAGGCCATGACCAAGAAAAGACACACAAACGCATGCAATCAGCAACGCTGAGTACATATAAGCTACCAAGTATGACAAAGAATTCCTAGCATGCTACCAATAATCAATCAACACACACAATTTAATTATTGACTAAAACACATGACTCAAATGTTAACATTACTAAGACTTCGCTAATTAATAATAAATAATTCATTTCATTTTATTCATTGGATTAAGCAATAGACAAGGTTGTATTCCACGCTCCAATTTGGATGATCAATAAAAGAAAAACCCCATGCCTCCATTTGGAAACATCAATAAACATCCAATGGCAGACGGGCGCGACTCCGTGGCCATAGCTAGTATAAGATCTAATATAACTCCTTATTTGAAAAAAGAGGCTCATAGATCAGACAACCTCTACAAAAGTGCACGGCTAATACCCCGTGTACCCCAACCCATGCTTGTCATTACTCTAGATGTGCACAGATCCAGAGTTTTATTGCTCATCCATCTTGCACTTTACATGATATACAAGTTTAAACTTGGTGATGACTCAAATGCAAAACAATACAACCAATCAAACATTAATCATTCAAGCAATTCAAATTTCCAATTCAATACTTGGTTTATTAGTGAAAACCAATTTTTATTATTGAATCGTTTAACTACCTCGGTGTATAAACACCTTAAGTGCATAAGGCACCTCAAATCCTCAAACTCGTCTTATAAGAATTTAATTCTCCCTTTACTCATTCCATTTTAATAAACATGGACGAGTAAGAAGATAGTTCATTCCACATATTTACGTACCTTTGCCTCTTAGCTGATCTTGCAAGTTAATGCATAAATAATACTTACAAGATAAATCAATACACATTTCTCATACATGAACCAAAACCAATCATCACATTAATCACCAATCAAACTTACTACCATACAATTTCAACCAATCCACAATTTTCCTAGCGTGATTCTAAATTTTCCATGTCCTTAAACATGATCCTAAAGTCAAGGTTTTTCGTAACCTTATACGTACCTTGAGTAAACGAGTTGGTTGGCCACTTTAGGAACTAAAAATCGCCTTTTATGAAGTCCTCTCCTAAACCAAACAACAATAATTCAATCAATACCCAAGCAATGTAATTTACAACAATACTAACTTACTATAAAACCTTCAAAATCCAATTAAACAACACTTTAAAACCTTCCCTTTTGCTAAAATTAAAAGCTTATATATAGCTCTTTAAGTTTCCTACATAAAAACCTTAAAATACATACTTATTTATGAAACTATAGCAAGTTTAGAGCCTTATAAAAATCTGAAAATTAATTTTACACTTCAAATCTTGAAATTATAGAAATTTTTATCACTACATACATTATATAGAAGGTTAGTATGCTTTAAACCCAAAAATACACCAATTCAATGTAATTAGAGACTTCAAAAACATAAAACAATAATCTGAAAATTAATTCTTGAGATATCACTTTAAAGTTCAAGGCTTTATAGTCATAAAATACTCACAACTATAGTTTTATAAGATTAGGAACATAAAAATATGAAATTAATACAATTTAAATCTAAAATTGGAACTTTAATAAATCTGAAATTTTATATGTAATAAAAATAATTATGCTTCAACATAATTTAGACACAATATAACTAGATAACTTAATCGACACGTTTTAAACCCTAAGACCATGAAAAATCAACATTTAAACCCTTAATTTTTAATTAAACTAAATCTGAAATTTTGTCATCAAATTAAACATGGTAAAATTCAAAAATTTATAATCTTTTGCAACTCATATGCATAATCAAATCATAATAATAACAATTTAAGAAATTTTTTTACTAAAGATTAAAACTTGAATTAAATTAACAAAAGAAAGAAAAAGAAAGAAAGGAGAGAGAGGGGGGGGGGGGGGGCGAACTGCTGTACGGTGGTGGTGCAGGGTGGCGCGGCAGCAGGGAACGCCGGTGGTGGTGCAGGGTGGCAGGGCCGTGTGTAGTGCAGCAACAATGAAGTTTTTTATTTTATTTTATTTTATTTTTGTTTGATTGGAAAAGCAAGAAGGAAGAGCAGTGATAAGAGAATTAACGTGAGGAGGGGGAAAACTCGAGTGTTTTTGGGGTTTTTAAATGAGCATGTGGGCTTTGTTTGCAAAATTAAGGAGTAGAAATTTGTAGATTGGGCTTAAATAGGAGGTTTAAGCTTTCTTTATTCAAAATTGGGCTACGAACATCATAGACAAAGTAAGTTGGTGCATAGGAAGAGAAATTTAAATTAAATTAGTGCCTATTAATTTAATAGAGTTTAATTAAGTTTTACATATAATAATTTATTTATCGAAAACAAAATAAAATATTTATTTAAATAATAAAGAAATATATTATAATTTATTCTAAAAATATGGGGGATTATAATCTACCCCTCTTTAAAGAATTTTCGTCCCCGAAACTTAACCCAAATCCCATAATTTCTCAAAATTATTCAACTTTTGTGTTTTGTATTGCTGTAAATTGCTTGCTTCTCAACATGTATACTCAACAAACTGAACTTATACTCGATAAATTCGTACTTGGACAAAGTTTACATACTTTAATAGCATGCAAACACAACAATTGTTCAATAATAAGCAAAAACATGCAAACTTAAGCAATATATAGCATAAATGAGGTAAAAAGCGCGAAATTACATCGCATTCTACCCCTCTTAAAAGAAAAGAGTTACGCCCTCGTAACTCACCTCATCAAATAATTCGGGATACTTCTTCCTCACTCTTCCTCGGCCTCCCAAGTAGGCTCTTCGTACTCTTAGTTAGACCAAAGGACCTTCACTATCTTCATATCTTTGTTTCTAGTACTTTGCACCTTGTAATCTAGGATTCTAATTGGTCTTTCTTCATAAGTTAGGGACTCATCTAGTTGAATCGTCTCTAGTTGCAACGCATGGGTTTCACTTGGCACATACTTCTTCAATTGGGAAATGTGGAACACATCATGCATTTTCTCGAACACCATTGGCAAAGCTAACTTATAAGCCACTTTTCCGACACGTAGAATCTCATACGGCCCCACCTACTTGGCACTAAGCTTCCCTTTCTTGCCAAATCGCATCACGCCTTTTGTTGGTGAAACCATTAGAAAGACTTTGTCCCCAACATTAAACTCATCATCTCTTCTCTTCAGGTCAACGTAGCTCTTTTGCCTATCTTGTGCTGCCTTAATTCGTGACTTAATCAATATCACCTTGCTCACCATATCCTCAATGTAATTTGTTCCCAAGGTTACGCGATCACTATAATCATTCCAGCACATAGGGCTCCTACACTTCCCTCCATAGAATGCTTCAAAAGGTGCCATCTTGATACTCGCATTATAACTGTTATTGTAGGAGAATTCAATCAAAGGTAAGTGATCCTCCCAATTCCCTTGGAAATATTAAGGCACAAGCTCGTAACATATCCTCCATGGTTTGATTTGTTCTCTCAGTCTGGCCATATGTTGCAGGGTGAAAGGCTGTGCTCATCTTTAAGGCACTCCCAAGGTTTTCTTGCTCTTTTTGCCAAAACTTAGATAGAAACCTCGAATCCCTATATGATACTATGTCCTTGGAAACTCCATGCAAATGAACTACATTCTTCACATAAGTACTTGCTAACTGCTTCTTCTTCCAAGTGTTCTTGATTGGAATGAACATCGTCGACTTAGTAAGTCTATCCACAATCACCCAAATCGTGTCATTCCCATTGCGAGTCTTTGGTAAATCTGCCACAAAGTCCATGGATATAAAATTCCATTTCCATCCCGGTACCACCAATGGCTGCACTTTCCCTATGTGTCTCTTGTGATCTATCTTCACCTTCTGACACGTCAAGCACTTAGATACGAACTCAACTACTTCCCTCTTCATATTCAGCCACCAATATAACTCCTTTAAATCCTTATGTAGCTTATCTCCCCTAGGGTGAACTAAATAAGGTGTGTTATGGCACTCCTCCATGATTCTTCGTTTCATATCCTCACACTTCTACGGCATACACCATCTCTCCTTGTATCTCAGACTCCCATCTTCATGAATCTTGAATTCGGTCTCCGCTCCACTAGTAACTCGATCCCTAATCTTCTAAAATGACTCATCCTCCACTTGTTTTTCTTTAATCTCCTTGAATATGGATGGTTGAATTGTCAAGGCACTCAGTAATCCTTCTTACTCCCCCTGATTAACGACCTCAAGGTTCAATCTCCTCATATCTTCACACAATTCATCGGCCACAATCAAAGCATTGATATTATGACTCGACTTTCTACTAAGGGCATCTATAACAACATTTGTCTTTCCCTCATGATACTGGATATGGACATTGTAGTTTGTGAGGAAATCTAGCCATCTACGTTGCGCATATTTAAGTGTTTCTGGGTGAAGATGTATTTCAGACTCTTATGATCTGTAAAGATCTTACAGGTAACAACGTATAGGTGGTGTCTCCAAACCTTCTAAACGAACACAATAGCTGCAAGCTCCAAGTCTTGGGTAGGATAAATAACCTCATGTGGCTTCAACTGTCTAGATGCATAAGCAATCACCCTCCCTTCTGCTGCAATACACATCCTAAACCATGCTTCGAGGCATCACTGTACACCTCGAATATGTCTCTCCTATCGAGCAACACTAGCATCGGTGCCGTGATCAACTGCTCTTTGAGGGTTTGAAAAGCTAATTCACAGCTCTCATTCCACTCAAATTTAGTCTGCTTCTTCATTAGAGTAGTCATTGTTTCAGGGTTTTCTATGTCCCTCGGGAGAGTTACAACATCAAGACTAGACTCTGGGCACCTGTACCTGCAAAACAACGTAGACTCCGGTTGGGTGGATTTCCGCCTCCGATGATCAAGTTAGAACGTGTATGAAGTAAGTAAAAAGTGCGGAAAATAAGGTAGGATCCTCTCGGGTTCCGAGATCAGGTGGATTCTCTATGGTGAGAATTAATTATCTAGCAATCATTGACTGCCTCGGTTTCTAAGTATTTCTCTCTTTCATTGAGTGTGTTCCCCCTTTCCTAGGTGGAAACATCTCCCTTTTATAGAGTCTTGGGATTTGTGCCCCCTAGGTTACAGAAACCTTAATCCAACGGGCTACCTCGGAATTTGGGCCTTGAAGGATGCCAAACCCATTTGGAATATCTTACTGCCACGTGTCGAGCCCTGGTAGGTTCACTTTGGACTTTCCCTTGGGTGACACGTTTTAGACTCTGGTTGGTCCACGTGGCGAGGTAAAAATACCCAAAATCATTTTCCCCTTACAAGTGTGATGTGGCGTGCCACGTGCCGCCTGTGACAAGTGTCACATGCGGACAGGTGAACAGTATGTTACCGTTTACCTTCTAGAGTAAAGGTCAGAGGTGTCATCTGATTTTTACCCCTCTATATAAGGGTATTTACCCCCTTCATTCTCGCATATTCACGAGAATTTTTTGGATAAAGAATCCTTGACTTTTGTAAAGAACTTGTCTGATTTTGAGAAAAGCACCCGTCGCCTGCAACCTGTCCGCTTGTTTCTACAGCAGTCCATGACTTTTTCAAGCGTCCACAGTACCTTCACACCAAAGGTAACCGCTTGATTTTATCTCTTATTTTAATTTTGCTTCTTTTCTTTTTGAAAATGGTTTCCCAACAGCACACGACATGGCCTAGGTTAGTGATCAGCTGGTCACCGGGGACGGTGAGTCTAGAACTAGGACTGCCGATTGCCCCGTCTTGGACTTCCCTTTGCGAACTTCCCCGAATCTGACTGTCTCTGTGTTTGTATAGGAAACCATGGCCAGAATTAAACAAACATCCAGGCAGCAAAATCTGGACGGCTCCTCTAGGGCGCCTGTTAGTGAACTCTCTGATCTGCCGCTTGTCACCCCAAGTACCCCAATGATTCAATTTTGCAAGAATTAAGGGAGGAGTTAGAGAGTGATTTTTCTGGCTCTATTCATCAGGCCCCCCAGGAGGATGTTAGGTCTGACAGCTCAGACAGTGAATCTGAGCCAAGTACTTCTAGCAGAGTCTCTGAGGACTCTGACGAAAAGCACTCTCGGCTAGAGAGTAGTTTGCTGCTTACTATCATTATGTTCCTGAGGGCAGGCGGAAAACCATGGCTGACAAAATGGGGACATTCAAAGCTGATCATGTCATGGGACATGGCTTCAGTTTTATGCGTCCCGGATGCTTTGGCTGTTATGAGGCGGTCATTCAAGCTGGTCTCAAGTTTCCTCTCCATCCGGCTGTGGAGAAAATTTTAGATGGATAACAGCTGGGTATCTTGCAACTTGCCCCCAATTCTTGGGTGAATATTTTAGGGTTTGTTGCCGCCTGTGAGATGATGAAGGTAGAGCCAAGTTTTGAGGCTTTTGCTCAGATGTACTACCTCAGCCGGATTCCAAAGGCAAGCGGGTCCGGATGTTACACCCTTTCAAGCCACAAAGGCTTTACGATGACTGTTGGGAAGGAGTCCTAGTGGAAGGACGGGAGAAACAAGTTCTACATAATCTCCTCCCCGGACCGGATGAAGAACAAAAAATACAAACGGTGGAACCGGAACCCTCCTCTGCTCTCAGGCGGAGCTGAACTGCCGCCTGTCACAAGAAAGGCGAGAGAGTAGATCTTAGATAAGGGTATCTTCAAAGTGACCATTCGGTCAAATGAGGGGACGGGGGAGAAAGAGGTCATCCCTCAAAGCTATATTCCCTACCATAATTGGCTATCTGATGGGAATTACCTGGTCTCCTGCGGTCTAAGTGTTGAGAGGCCGAAAGGTAGACGACCGAATGCACTTAGATTTTTAAAGAGACTTGATTGTTTTATTCATCATACTTAACCATTTGCAACTTCTTATGCAGAAAAAGCAATGGAATAACTCTCGTCCTCCAAGAAGACGGCTGCCTACTACCCCTCCCTTTTGGGCAAGCGGAAGAGCGAGGAACCGGATGTAGCAAAGACACCCAAGGTGAGCCTTACTCTTTAATCTGGATGGGTTGGATTTTATTTTTCCCACCTGCTTTTTACTCATTCTGGTTTATGTGCAGAGCAATTTATCCAAACCTTCTCCTTCTTCTCAACTGGACCCGAAGCTTCAAAAGCAGACAGCCGGTGATGTGAGGACTCCTGGCAGGGCAAGGAAACATGTGGCCCATAAGTCTGGGAGGACCCACCCTCCACCAACCAGCCGTGAGGGAAGTAGGCCTCCAAAGGACCGGGAGGCGGCCGGTGGGAGCAAGGCCCCAAGGGAGAAGGAGGCCGCTGAAGGTATTACAAGTTTTAATCCCTTGCCCAACCCTTGTAGGGTCAAGTTCAATCAACAGTCTACTAGCACCTCTGAAGACAGCCGGTCTATTGGCCGAATTTACGTCAACTACTTACAAAGTGTTGAATGTGCAGATGTCCCCCAAAGGCCGGATCTTCACTAGCTAGCAAAGACCATGCTAAGGGCCATCTCTCTTGAATATATGGACTCTGTTAGAGGAGTCGGCTCCCTCAACTTTGATGCCATCTTTGCCCTCGTTGCCGAGGTACATTAATTTGTTATTTTTCTCTTTTTTGCAACTCTTTGAGCCGCTTGATTTTAATGTTTGCCCCTTTTTCGGATGCAGGCTATGTTGCGGGTGAACAACCTTAAAAGACCATTCCACAAGAAGACCAAAGAGGTAAAAGTTTTGAAGGCTCGGGCCGCCTCTTCTCTAGATATGGCCATGTTTGAGATTGCTCAAAATGAAAAACTGACAACTGATATACTATATTCTCAGGCGGCAGCCAATCTGCAGGTCAAGGCCAATCTTGACGCAGCGAAGGGGTGGATCTCCGAGCTGGAGAAGGAGGTTAAGGACCTCATGGCCAAGCTCGAGCCTAATTAAGAGGTGGATGCTGAAGTAGACGGACTCCGCACCCGGGTGGAGAAACTAAAAGCAAGGCTGCAAAACCAGGAAGTCCAACTCGCCAAAAAGTATACCTCAAGGGCTAAGGAAGAGAAGGAGGCTGATGTGAATCAAGAGGCTAATTCCTTTGAAGGGTCCAAGACACTTTTAGAAGGTCCAAATAGCTCCATTATAGGCTGCCCAAACAAGAAAATAAACAAGGAAAGATCCAATAGCTTAAATTGGAAAGAAACAAGCACGAATTGCAAAGAAGAAGAAATTGCGTAGTTCGTTTCCGACGAGCACACAAGCTGCCACACACCGAATACAGGCCCACGCGTCGGCTTCCTAGCTCCACCTTGGACCCACCTTGAAAGTGGTCAGGCGCGTGCACCGCATTGGTGGCGCGTGCATTGAGTTCCGGCTTTGACACTAAAAGGATGATTTTCCATCCTTAGTTTTAATTTTTTTCTAGAGTTTTTGCTTGCAAGTTTTTACCTTTCACTTGAAAGGGTTTTTCTTGGTTTAAGCACTTAGGATAAGTTTTGTCTTTTAGTTTCTATAACATCCTAAGGTGATTAGGAAAGTTTTTTAGTTAGTTAGAGTTTAATTAGGAATAAACTACCTAGCAATCTTATCTTTGATGAGATTGAAATTCTATCTTGTGTAGGATTATTAGAATCCTATCTAGGCTATATCTCCTACTTCAAGGAGGACTAGGAGACCTCTTTTGAGGCCTATAAATAGTTTTTTTTCGTGGGTCTTCAAAGGACACACAACCAGAAAATTCAATACAAGTTTATTGTTTGTTTGGCTTAATTGCTAACAAATTCTTTTGCTAATTTTCAATTCAAGGAGTTGTTTTGATAATTAGAACGTTCAATACTTAGTTCTAGGAGTAGTCTAAATTTTGTTCTTCAAAATACTTAGTTCCAGGAGTGGTCTAGGTAGTCTGAGAGACGTTGAATTCGTTCCAGGAGTGGTCGCTTTCAAGGTCATATCCGGTTTGTTATTCTTAAGTTGTTCGATTTTCTAAGGAGATTCGAAGGTCTTATTTTACTTGTGTGATTTTAGATTCTTTATTAAGTTAAGGGGTTTAAGTCCACATCACAGGCCCTGGTTAAGCAGATGATAAACGACTGCGACGCCATCATGCAGATGACTTGGGAGTCCCTCTTCCCGGATGCAGGCTATGACGAGTGGAAGAATCAATTTGAGGCGGCCTCCCTTGAATAGAATGATAAACTTTTGAACCAAGTTCAAGGAGGAGGTGACGTCTGATTCTGCCGAGGGGTCATCCGGGGGGTCTGATTAGGAAAAGGAGCAGGAAGGTGAAAAAGACTGGGAGCCGACTGGGGAAGAAAAGGATGCGGCTGCCGATACTGATAAGCTCCCTCCTAATGCTTAAACTTTGCTATTTCTGCGGCCAGATTGCCATATATTAATTTCCCCAGATTGCGTGCCGTGTGTTTGTATCTTTACCGACTGTGCAGTCGGGTATTTTTTGACAATTCTTGCCGGTTGTATCGATTAACTCTCTTAGTCGACCAAGGGGCTGGCTAAGTTTTATTCAATGAATCATCCGGCCATATGTTCGCTTTTGTCATTTTGCACTTGCTTTGAATTGCATAGATTTTAGCTAAGTATTTAACTTGCTTTTTTCTATGAATTTTTCAATTTTTTCACTATACCTGCTGTTTTTGCCCCTAGACGGCTGTGCGCTTGGTTTTCAAAGGTAAATTTATTGACTTGGAAATTTTTGATACTTTAGAGAGTATGATTGGTTTCCAAGTTAATCACTCAATATGGTGATTGCCCCAAACTAGGGGGACAATGGGCCATTGAGCAGGCGGGTAAGCGTTCAGTATTATCCGGCCTTTGGCCTCAGTAGATTGTTTTAGGCGAACAATGCTTAGCTTATATTTATTATTTGGAACTTTGCCGCCTGTATTGCACCTGGGCAATAACAGGCGTTAATCGGGGTATCCAACCAAGATAGTAGCCGCTTGTTATATTAGAGGTGGTAACTTTTAGTTATCTTGGTCTCATTAATCTATGTGAGAATAACGGTCGGATACCGGCTGGTGTGAATGAGACATGCGGTTTTGTTTATGCTGTTTTAGGTTCCATTTTAGATTAGTTAGGTCAAACGGTTGTGAGTTAGCCCTTATGGGTTAATTAGTCTTTGCCGCTTGTATTTGGGTTTATAGAGCAATGTACCACCTGGATGAGAGATGCTCTCTACAACGAATTCACCCAAATGGGCGTCGCCGGATGTCAACTCATGTTGGAGCAGACGGGTTAATGTTTAGAAGCAGACGACCATTGACCGTATCTAGTTGCTTTAAATGTTTAGCCGCTAAGTTTTGGACTTAGCTTATTTTTTCAATAGCTGCTAATTATTGGACTTAGCTTATTTTTTTCAAATTTAGCCGTCTGTATTGCTCCCGAGCAATAGTAGGCTGTATCCAACCAGGATAGTAGCTGGTTACAGTTTGTTACAAAATAGGCGGTAACCTTTGTCATCTAGGTCTCATTTGATCAATTCAAACGACTACGAGCTTATCATAACCAAGACAGTCGGTAGGGCCGTTTGATTTTTTAGTTTATAGAGCAATGTACCACCCGAATGGGAGATGCTCTCTATGAAGAATTCACCCAAATGGGCGTCGCCGAATGCCTACTAATGTTGGACCAAATGGTGGTTTTTAATATCATCCGGCCATTGGCCTCATCAGGTTGTTCTGAAACGAAAAATGTGTAGCTGCTAAGTTTTTGGACTTAGCCTATATCTACTCATGCTGGAGCAGACGTGAGTTTTTAATAAGGCATTCTACACATTGCACATACAGTACTCCCATTAGGAGATGTACATTAAAGCAATAAAAATCATAGAAAATAAAAGCAACTTTTTATTGATGTGCTCTTTATTTACAAAAAATTTTACAAGTCTCAGAAGTAGTACTCTTTTAAGTTATCTACGTTCCAAGTTGTGGCTAGCTGCCTGCCGTTTGGAGTTTCCAGGTGGTAGGTGCCGCCTCTTACTTCTTCATAGATCCGGTAGGGGCCTTTCCAATTGGGAGTCAGCTTTCCATGCTCGTTGGCCCTACCGGTTGCCTCCATTTTCCGTAGCACAAAGTCCTCTACTTTCAAGGGCCGTTTGTGTACTCTTTTGTTGTAGGCTCTTGTCATTCTCAAACGGTAAATTTCATGACACAAGACAACATTGCCCCTGTGTTCCGGGAGTGAGTCCAATGCTAGCCGCATGGCCTCCCAGTTAGTCACTTTGTCATAAAGCATGACTCAAAGAGTCGGCTCATAATGTTCAATGGGCAAGACAGCTTCGGCCTTATAAACCATGAGAAATTGGGTTTCTTCGGTTGCCCCTTTTTCCGTTGTTCTAATGGCCCATAGGACATGAGGCAACTCATCCGCCCATAGACCGCAAGCCCTTTCAATTTTCTTTCTAATGCTGTTTAAGATTAGCTTGTTGAAGGCTTCATCTTGGCCGTTTGCTTGGGGACGGTCGACTGATGCAAAGCAATGAGAGATCCCTTGGTCCCCCAACCGTTTGTTGAGAGCAGGCGTATCAAACTGAGGGCCATTGTCAAAGACCATAGCATAAGCACCCCAAACCGGGTGATAATATTTCCCCAGATGAAGGAGATGACATCCTTTGTCTTAATGCCTTTGACCGCCTCTGCTTCTACCCATTTGGTGAAGTAGTTAACAGAAACTAGAATATATTTCCGTTTTCCTGTAGTAGGCGTATACGGAACCTGAATGTCCATGCCTCATTTGGCGAATGGTATCCGGCAACCATTTCTGGATAAGTATCCGACAAAGTGCTGTCTGTCAGATAAGCCCGGATGCCATCCATCTAGGTTGAACATCGGTTTAGTATTCTAATGGGATCTTCTTCAATTCTACGCTTTTCCATAACTTCCCAAAAGATTGACGAGGTGTATCACAGGAGGCGGATGATGCCAGCTTATAGAGAGCATCCGCCTGATTGTTCTCTGACCTGGGCACATGACTTAGATGAAATTCATCAAGTGTCCCAGCCTCTTCTTTGACCGCCTGCACATATTTAATCATGGCCGGATGGGTAATCTATAGTCACCATGATACCGGTCAACGATTAATTGTGAATCAGAGCAGGTGTTAATCTTTCTTGCCCCTTCTGCCTCGCACATGTGGATACCGACTAACAGGGCTTCATATTCTGCCTCATTATTTGAGGCCTGGAATTTGAACCATAGTGCATATTCATACTTGTCCCAGGGGACAAACATATAATGCCTGCACCACAACCGTGTTGGGTTTCGTAGAGTCCGACTCTACGCGAAAGGGAAACCCACCCAAGACCCGACACTAATTAAAGCGACTAAACATGCAATCACTAATTAAACAACAATTACGAGAGAGAGAGAGAAAAGACATTCTTACCCTTGGTGCGTGCTTCGCTCGAATCCCGAGCTCTTACTTGAACCCCGCAAATGCGAAGGTCTCCGACGGCTCGTACCCACGAACCCGACCCGAGCGATCCAAGTCCCGAAGGTTAGTTGGGACCCGACCAGTAAAAACTAGAGTTTTACGAACTAAAGGTTTTCTCACTTTTCTAAGGAGATGCCTTTTTAGTTCCACTCAAGTGTTCTTCCCAAATCCCAAAACCGTGGTATTTATTGGGAAATGAACCTTGAATTCCCACTCTCAATCAATGTGGGAGATTTGCAATATTTCCGATTTTATTTTAATTAAAACAAAAATAGAATTGCAATACAATCAATAAGTTACAAGTGGCACAAGGAGGAAGAGAGATTAGGTGAGGATCATTTCTAAGGGGGGGACCATAGCCTTGGTGCCCAAGGAAATGCCCACAACCCTTGGTCCCCACTTAGCAAACCTGCATCCCTCTATGTGGCTGGCTGGTAGCCTGCCTTGGCTGCCAAGGCTGCCAGCTGGCACCTAGCACCAAGGCTGGGCAGCCAACCAGCACACACACGCACACAGCGCAGCCAACCCGCAAGCACCCTACGTACAGCCAGAGCATGCGTGCTGCTAGCGAGCCACGCATGCTGGGCGCTGCTGCTATACGAGGAATTGCGAGTAGCTTGCTGGGCACTACTATGCGAGGCACACGCACCACACACACAACCCACTACGCTGCTGGCTGGTGTGTGGTGCTTGCGATATGCGAGGCATAGAGCTGCTGCCATGCGACGCCTAGCACGCATGCTGCGCAGCGATGCCTGGGGCTGGTGTGTGCCACTGCCTAGCATCATGCTGCTATGCGATGGTGCGTGGCTACGAGCAGTGCTAGGCCATGCCTTGCGCCAGCGCCTAGCATGCTAGCAAGGCTTAGCCTTGCGATGCTTGGGTGCATGGCGTGCTAGCACACACGCAAGGCTGCGATGCTTGCGGTGGCTAGCTAGCATGCATGGGACTAGCACGCCTAGCATGCTAGGCTTGTGACTAGCACTGCAATGGGTCTTGCCTAGCCTAGCACTCACATGGCCAGGCCAATGCGAGTCTACGGCTAGGCTCAAACTTGTAGCCTGATTGATTTCGCGTCTCGTCGAATTCTAAATTCGACTTAACTTGCGACGCTCGGTCTCGAAGCTCTAAGCTCGATATCCGACGTCTTTGTTCGTAAAACTCTTACGACTCATCAAATCCTTCGGATTGACTCGTCGTCTCGGATCGGTTGTTCGATTGGGTTCGACCCGAAGGGTTCAGTCAAGATTAAGCTGTAATATTAATTGTACATTAATATTACTAATCGGATGCGGCCTCCACCTAGGCATTCCGATCACTTGACCTTACTGAAGAATTGGCTATCCAATAATTCTGAACCCTCTATCGGAATAATACACTTGTTGGAAGGACACCATTCCTTTCAAACCGTTCATAGTACAGCTCCCGTGCACATATACTTTCCAAACCTGGTCAAGATTCTCCGGCTCAGCCGACCTTGTCATTTCGACAATGAAGTCGGCAAACGCCTGTCCCTTCACTGCCTTCCTTGGTTTGAAAGATATTTCAAGGCTTTGAATTTCAATAGCCCACTTGATCATTCGGCCAGATTTCTCCATAGTTTTCATTAGGCGCTTGATAGGTTGATATGTGTAGACAACAACCGGATGTGCCAAGAAGTAAGGTTTTAATTTCTTGACTGCCATGAAAAGAGCAAGGCCAAACTTTCCAACCATTGGGTACCGTAGCTCAGCATTTCGAAGAACATGGCTAATCAAATAGTCCAGGAGCTGGGTGCCGTCTCTCTTAGCAAGGAGAACAGCATTGAGAGCATGATCTGAGAAGGCTAAATACATATAGAGCACCTCCTTTGGCAGAGAGCTAACAAGCCTCAGCAATGAGTGCAAGTGTTCTTTCAGTTTCTTCAAGCCCGCCTCAGCATTATCCCCCCATTCAAACATAGTCTTCTTTTTAATAGCTTGGAAAAAAAAGAGGCACTTGTCACCTGACTGGCTGAGGAACCTCCCCAATGCCGCCAGACAACCTGTTAATTTTTGAACTTCTTTTTACAGTGCGTTGTGACTTTATGTCAATGACTGCCTGTATCTTCTCTAGGTTGGCCTCTATCCCCCTTTGGTCAATCAGAAATCCGAGAAACATCCCAGACTCAACACCAAAGACACACTTCTTGGGATTGAGCATGACCTTGTGCCACCTGAGTGTGGCGAATGTTTCTCGGAGGTCAGCAAGGTGATTCGTTTGTAGCTTGGATTTGACTATCATGTCATCGATGTACGCCTCTATATTCCTCCCAATTTGATTAATGAAGACTGTATTAATCATTCGTTGGAAAGTAGTGTTGGGTTTCGTAGCGTCCATCACTACGCGAAATGAAACCCGCCCAAGACCCGCACACTAATTAAGGTAACTAAACATGCAATCAAATAATTAAACAACAAAGAGAGAGAGAGAAAGAGAAAAGACGATCTTACTCTCGACGCGTGCTTCGCTCGCTTATGAGCTCTAACTTGATAGCTCTAGCCTCGCAAGCGCGTAGGCCTCCGATGGCTCGCACCCTCAACCTGACCCGAACGGTCTTTATCTCGAAGGTTAGTCAGGACTTGACCAAAGAAAAACTAGAGTATTGCAAACTTAAAGGTTTTCTCACTTTCAAGGAGATGCCTTATTGAGTTCAACTCAAGTGAAGTTTCCCAAACCCAAAACTTGGGTATTTATAGGGAAGAGAGCCTTGATCTCCCTTTTCCCATAAATGTGGGAGAATTCTATTTTTCCCAATTTATTTCAATCTAAAAACAAATTAAAATTCAAAACAATTAACAAGCGCCAAGTGGCATATAGGTGAGGACCATGTAGGGGAGGGGGGGACCAAAAACCCCTTGCTCCCCAAGAAAAGCATCATGACCGGTCTTCCCCTATGAACGTGAGCTGGCCCCGTTGCACAGCTGGCTGCCAGCTCGCCATGGCTGCCCAGCTGGCGCCTAGCACCTTGGCTGGGCTAGCATTCTAGCTCACACTCGCATGCGCGCAGCAAGCAAGCAACGCAATGCGGGTTGCTGCTGCTGCTGCGTTGCGATGGCCAGTGATGCCTAGCAGCTGCTTGTGGCTGGTGCTGCTATGCTAGCAAGCACGCATAGCCACAACACACGCACACACAACACGCTGCTTGCGATGCTTGTGCTGTGCAAGTGCGTTGCTGCTGCAATGTTGCGAAGGGCTGAGGCTGCTATGCTAGCAAGCATTCCTTTCAATCTCCGACTTGTCCTTCCGGAAAAGTGTGCATTTAGTGCCACAGTTAGAAGTGCGTGTCCCTAGAAAGAGATAGGAAGTTCACTAAGACCCATCATTGATCGAACCATGTCTAACAAGGTTCGATTCCTCCGTTCAGATACTCCGTTCCATTGTGGAGTTCCGGGAGGTGTCAACTTTGAAAGAATACCATTTTCTTTCAAGTGATCGTCAAATTCGTGGCTCAAATAGTCTCCACCTCGATCCGATCGAAGTGCTTTGATTTTCTTGCCAACCTGATTTTCAACTTCACTCTGAAACTCTTTGAATTTCTCAAAAGATTCAGATTTGTTCGACATAAGTTAGATATAGCCATATTTACTATAGTTGTCGGTGAAGGTTATGAAATAACGATAACCTTACCTTGCGGGTGTACTCATTGGTCCACATACATACGTATGTATAAGACCCAATAAGTCACTAGCCCTTTCTCCTAACTTGGAGAATGGTTGCTTTATCATCTTGCCTAATAGACATCCTTCGCAATTTTCATACGACTCTAAGTTGAATGAGTCAAGAATACCTTCATGAAGAAGTTTCTTGATGCGTTTGATGTTAATGTGGCCAAGACGACAATGCCACAAGTAGGTTTGACTCGACTCAATGGTCTTAGCTCTTTTGGCGGTATCATCAATGTTATAAACTTGTTTGTCTAGAAAAAGCTAATCGGGGGACAATAGGTCGTTGGTCTACTATCATAGATCAAAATTACAATTTATATCTCCTAACCTAACTCTATCAATTTTACTTTAGATAGTGGCAAGGTAGGGTCGATTCCCAAGGAAACAGGGGTTGAGCACAATTAACACGATATTTAGGATTAATTGCTAGTGACAAAAAGGGGTTATTATGGTTTGATGTTGAAGATTTCTATGATCAATCTAATTACCAAAAAACAAGACTAAGTTAAACTAAAGAAGAAGGGTTGAACTAGGCACTCTAAATGAAAACAAAGGATAAGATTATAGCGATATCAATGGCAAAAAGCACTAGGGAGAGGGGGTTCCAATCATGACCAACAAGACACTAATGAAAATCAATAAGAAAATACACCAAGGAGTTCAAACTCTACTCAAAGCAATTCATTCTCATGCAATTACTCAAAGCAAGTTGATGAAATCAATCAACCCTAAACTAGATCATTCTCATGCATCTAATTTAGTACTAAAACATTGGGGTTATAGGTGCACACAATAACTCCAAGCATATTTAAGCACAAATCATCAACTCAAGGTAGAATCCAATAAATAATCAATAGGAACTCAAAAAAACATGATTTTCACCCCCTTCCCTAGCTAAAAATCTAAGCTAAAGAAAGGAAAATAGCCATGACAACCAAGCTGAACAAGTATTCAATCCTGATGCAACCTAGCACGATTCTAAGTCAAAGAGAAATCAAAGAAACTAATAAGCATGGATATTTATGAGGAAAACATAAATAAGAATAATAAAACTAAGTACTAGAGAAATAAAAGAAAATATTACTATTATAAAAGTTGAAGGATTACCCAATCGTCAAAGTTGTTGCAACAATCTAGAGGAAAGCTTGAATATTTGATTACAAATATTGAATCTTGAAGACTAATGTTTTCTCTCTCTAAAAGACATGGATTTTCTCTCTCTACAAGTTTTTTGATGCCAATGGAATAGTGAATAATACTCAAAATTCAAGCCCAAGACTATTTATAGTCTTCTCTAAAAATAAGAAAAAATGGGTATGGAAGAGGGCTCTCCCACCAGGCTGCCGCGTCCTCTGCAAGCTGGGTATGAAGTACGCCAGACCCAGATTGCCGCGCTCGCGGGCCATTGATGCCGCGCCCCCGGGCTTAAACACCGCGCCCGTGGGCCTCTGCGTCGCGCCTGCGGCTCGCCATTTCCCAGCCATCTCCAGAAACTCTCGTTGGCTCAGGACTGCACTGTCTGCGCCCACGGCTAGCAGTCCCGCGCCCGCGGCCCTACGCTGCTGTGCGTCCTCTTTTTGTGGCATCTCCACTTCCCATGACAAGCTTCCTTAGCATCTCTACTCCATCTAGCAATCCAAGATTCATCCACAAATGCTAAGAGCTATCAAAACACACAAAAAGGAGGTAATAACTAAAAGAAAAGGCAAAAGAGAAGGGAAAACACGAGAGGGAGCTAAAGTGACTAAAATAGAGGTAAAAGAGGTGAGAAATGGTATAAGAAAGTGACAAATCCGGGGGAAATCTCTAATGAAAGAGGGTGAAATGGTGGCATAAATGCCTTTCATCAAAAGCACATAAAGACCATTTTCTGAAAATGCCTTACAATATAAAACATTATCAAAATAAAACGAACAACTATTGTCTTTTATTCGAAATTTAAATCCCTTGGCGTCCAACACCGAAATTGAAATAATGTTTTTGGTAACTCTTGGAACATGATAACAATTGTCAAGTTCTAAAGCAAGCCCAAAGCGCAAAGACTAACTGAGAGTTCCAACGGATACGACTAACATTCTGGCTCCATTGCCGACCCGTAGCTCGACCTCTCCCTTCTCTAGCATCCTATTTATCCTTAGTCCCTGAGCATTGGAACAAAGGTGTGAGGCACATCCGGTATCTAATACCCATGATGTTTTGCTAGTGAAGTTTAAGTCTATAACAAAAATACCTGGTACAGAAGCAACGATGCCGTTCTTCTTATCTTCCTTGAATTTCAGGCAATCCCGCTTCCAATCTTTTGGTCGAAACATTCGGAATCGTATTTAGAAGAGGCTACCTTTTTGTCCTTGCCGCTCTTAGCAGCACTTGACTTAGGCGGAAAATTCTTCCTCTTTTTCCCTTTAAAGCTTCTTTTCTTGCCCGAGCGCTTAAATGGCTTTCCCTTTTTTACCATGAGCATATCAAGCTTCCCCTTATCCTTGAGCGTTTTCTCGGCCTGCTTCAACATCCCATGAAACTCGGTGAGGGTTTTCTACATGCTGTGCATGTAATAGTTCATCTTAAACTGGTCATAACTTTTGTTCATCAAATGGAGAATGATGTCAATTTCCATCTCGTTTGAATACCCAACTTCAAGCCTTTCCATGTTCTCAAATAATCCAATCATTTTAAGTACATGTGTGCTAACTAACTCTCCTTTCTTGAGCTTACTCTCAAGGATCATTTTAAGTTTGGGCTTGCTCTTGGAACATGTTCTGAAGTTTAGAAATGATCTCTAAAGTCGTCTCCTTTTCAAAGAAATTCTTTTGGAGGTCCGGAGACATTGTGGCCAACATGATGCATTTGACATCCCGATTGGCAGTTTGCCATCGGTTTAGGGCAACCTAAGTGACCTCTTCACTGGGAGCATCGAGCATTTCCTCATCAACGACGTATTCCTTTTGCTCTTGCATGAGAACAATACACAAGTTCCTTTGCCAATCAATTAAGAAAATTTGGCCCACTCAACTTCTACTTGTCGAGAATTGAGCGTAATAAAAATTGGTTGTTTGAGTTATTTGCAGACATGTTTCTACAATTGAAAGAATTTGAAATGAAAAACCATTCATAAACCAATAAGTTTGAAATTTAAAGCATACATGCAAATTTTCAATCTTATTGAGCGTTTTATCCACGCATTAATATTAGTCCCCTTTTGGCGAGAATAAAACGATTCCAAGTTCCCAAATCAAAAAGTGATTAAGCATGCTTTGGATTGTCTTAACACTCAATATTTTAGGGTAAGCAATCTAATTTCTAATAACTCTAAGCTACTCTTGGTTCGATAAAACGTCGCATCTAATGCTTCCATGACATTTTATCTCCATTGCCACGACATTCATACTTGTCAGCTTCAATTCTCCATTTAAGGATACAAATCTTTTCATGTTAGTTGTGTAGCCTGATGGAACCTTAATGCTGTACAGACATGCACCAAACATCCGTTTTTCTACCCTTGACAATGTGTAGCAACCCGGAGGTAAATAAGCCTTGTCATCCTTGGCTTTTCCCTCATATTTCTTCTTCGACGCATCCGTGGCCTTTCCCTTTCCCTTGCTCTTCCCCTTTCCTTTTTTCGAACTCCTTTTATTTTCCTTTGTTTGTTCCTTTCCCTTTCTAACCTTTTCCTGAGCCCACAATTCTGGATGAACCCCCATCTTTTCCAAATCTAACCGTGCACCCTTTCCGTCCTTTGTTTTGCCTTGAATATTCATAAGCGTTCCCACAAGAGCATCACACACATTCTTCTCTATATGCATTACATCATGACAGTGCCTAACGTCATGTTCTTTCCAGTACGAAAGCTTCCAAAAGATTGATTCTTTTTTAAAGAGAGCAATTGAGTCCGTAGCTTTTTCTGTTTTCCCAAATATTGTTCCTATACCCTTAACTCGAGCACAAACCTACTCATCAATCAACCGCCTAGGCGCAGTCCCCTCTTCCACTGTCCCATCGAAAGCCTTTTTCTGCCTACGGTACGGGTGATCGTGCCTGAGCAACCTTCTGGTCCGCACGCACACCTCTTTGTGAGAATGCTCAAGGTGGTTGCTTGGCGTGTCATCAATACAAATGGGGCATGATTTTTTTCCTTTGTTTTTGTACCTAGACAAGTTGCCATATGCAGGAAAATCATTAACGGTCCACATAAGAGCTGCACGCAATGTGAACATCTCATTCTTATGAGCATCGAAAATAGAAACCCCTTCGTCCCACATCTTTCACAAATAGTCAACAAGTGGCGCAAGATAAACATCTATGTCGTTTCCAGGTTGCCTTGGCCCCGTTATCAAAAGTGAAAGCATTACATATTTCCGTTTCATGCACAACCAAGGAGGCAAATTGTAGATCACTAAAAGTACCAGCCATGTGTTGTGTTGGGTACTAAAAGTGCCAAATGGATTCATCCCGTCCGTGCACAACCCAAGCCTTAAATTTCTAACTTCATCATCAAATTCCCCAAACTTCATATCAATGTTCTTCCATTGCGGGGAGACGGCTGGATGCTTTAGTATTCTGTTTTTCTTTCTGACCTCTGCATGCCACCTTAAGTTTTTAGCGTCTTTTGGTGATGAGAACTGACGCTTAAACCTTGGAATAATGGGAAGATACCACAACACCTTAGCAGGAGGTCCCTTCATACCAGCATTGCAACTCTTACGCTTATAGCGCGACTTCTTGCATCGTGGACACTCCTCCAATTGTTCATATTCATTTCGATAAAGAATATAAGCATTAGGACATGCATGTATCTTCTTGTACTCCAAACCAAATGGACACATAAGCTTCTTTGCGTAATAGTAAGACTTAGGAGTTTCATTCCCGTCAGGAAACATCTCACTTAACGCGGTCAACAAAGAAGTAAAACTATTGTCCGTCCACCCATGCTTCGACTTAATGTTAAAAAGTGTTAGCACGGCTGATAGTTTAGAGTATTTCTTGCACCCAAGATACAAAGGCTTTTTTGAAGCCTCCGATAATGACTCAAACACGTCACCTTCAACACCACGCATCATCTCATCCACCCCTTCATCCTCGACCTCATCCACCTGATTATCCTAAAATCCATCATCATCACCATTATCAATAATATGTTCATCATTCCAGTATTCCTCGTCCACACGAATCTCATTGCTTTTATCATGCACATCATTCCCATCAACATCCCCACTTTACTCTCCTTCTTCACTGTGCCAAATCCACACATGGTATTTAAGCCTTAGCCCACGACAAATTACATGATCTCTAATGATTTCAACACTATTGACCACCTTCCACTAGTAGAAAAAAAGAAATAGGCACCCCTATGGCAACGGTTCATGAAAACCGTTGCCAACTTAATTGAGCGCCAATTTAAATTTCAAAGTTGGCAACGGTTAACCGCTGCCAACTGTTTAATTTTTAAAAATTAAAAAAAAAAATTGGTTAGAGTTGGCAACGGTTAACCGTTGCCAATTGATTATTTTTTTAAAATAAAAAAAAATAATTAAATGATTAGAGTTGGCAACGGTTAACCGTTGCCAACTGCGTTTTTTTTTTAAAAAATAAAAATAAAATAAAAGGTAAAGGGTTGGCAACGGTTAACCGTTGCCAAGTTAAAAAAAAAACTCGGGTTTTATACTATACGAACTCCCTTTTCCTACTGTTCTTCTTCATTCAACAAAAAAAAAAAAAAAAAAAAAAAAACAGAACGCGTGTTTTCCCTCCTCCTTCTTCATTCAACTCGCTCCCCTCTTTGTTCCTCCATTGAAGTGGCCTGGTGCGAGGTTTTCCACCTCCATTGAAGACAATTTCCCCTCCTCTCTTCTCCTTAGCACGCTGCTTCATTCAACTCAGCTCCCCTCTTCGTCGTTCCTCCATTAAAGCTAAGTGTTGCGAGCTTTCTCACCTCCATTGAAGACCGTACTCGCGTCGTACTCCGGCAATAACTCCCTCCATTGTCTTCAACCTAAGGTAAGTAGCAATTAGGTTTTACTTATATCCCTCCATTGATGAATTCCTTCGACTTTTTGGTGGATTTGCTTTACAATGTAGTTATTATAAGTTCCTGTAATCTAGGGTTTGTCAATATAGACGCGCATTGCTCCCCCTCCACGTACAACAACCTTCTTGCTTGCTCTCACGGTTGGTCTAAGGCGCCATTTCAGGTATAATTTCGAAACCCATTATTCATGACATACAATTATACAAAGTACTCTTTATATTAAGCATTATTGATTTAATGATATGGCAGATTTATAGTTGTGGTAGATTTATAGATGTGAATTAAAATATGTTATAGTTAAGTCTAAATTTAATTTGTCTAATTTAATTGTTTGATTTAATGGACTTTGACCTTAATTATATATTGATGCATATATAATAATAAGAGTATTGTTATTGCCTTAGGGGGGGTGTTAGAATGAACCATTTAGGGGGGGCATCCATAGTTTCACATTTGCTTGCTAACTTTAGAGTATCTCCATTTTCCCGTTCTCTTTAATCATATGTCCCTATTTGTATTTATTATCCATTTCTCATACATACTTACTAACTTTTAATTTGTTTTTTGTTTTGTTTTTTCTTTTTGCGTTTTATAGGTTCATATGTGAATTGAAGTTGAAGCTAGTTAAGTTTGAAGACTACACATTAATTTAGCTCAAGTGGGAAGTTACAAAGAATACATCCATTGTGTTTGTATGAATTATAAACTTCTCTAAGCTATAAATATTTCTTTCTCTCTATTATTGTTTTAATAAACGTTTTTTCATACTAGCTATTAGATTTGTGTATTATATAATGACAAACTAAATACAACAATAAATATATGAAATGTTTGCATCATCATATGCCTAGATACCCATTCAAGGCTTTCTCATTAGGAGAAAGTCTTGAATAGTCCCCGGTTGGGACTGTTCTTGAACGTTTACTCTCACTTAGGTGGTGAATGTATGTCATTTTTTTCGATTTTAAGGAACATCTTGGCTTTCCATTTCCTCGATCACCATGTTCTCTAGGTACATATGCGGGTAAGTAATTACCTACGTCGTGTACTTGGAGAACTGGGGGGAAATGTTGCCGAATTTTCCTTAAAATTGGAAAGTTGACATACATTCACTAGTGAGAGTAAACGTTCAAGGATGGGTTAGGTAGGAGTGATAAGGACCCTTTGGAAGCATATATTCATTTGTGTATGTATATGAAAGTTATATGCATGGTTTGTGTTTGAATTTGATTTATATATATAGTAGATGTAGCAATTATACATTATTATTCTTAATATGTTGCCATGTTTAGAGACAATTTGCTTAATGGAGAAGGATCGTGGCTAGATGTATCGTAGACGTGATACATTGGAATTCTTTGATGGAGTTCAAGAGTTTTGCGAGAGGGCTTTAGCTTATCAGCGTAGAATGGGTTTTGAGTGCCTCTATTGTCCTTGTGTTGATTGTAATAATGTGAAGGTGGTCAATAGTGTTGATATCATTAGAGATCATGTAGTTTGTCGTAGGTTTAGGCTTAAATACCATGTGTGGATTTGGCACGGTGAAGAAGGAGAGTACAGTGGGGATGTTATTGGGAATGATGTGCATGATGATAGAAGCAATGACATTCGTGTGGACGAGGATTACAAGAATAATGATGATGAACATATTGTTGATGATGGTGCTGAGGAGGGATTTGAGGATGATCATGTGGATGAGGTTGAGGATGAAGGTGTGGATGAGATGATGCGTGGTTTTGAAGGTGACGTGTTTGAGTCATTATCGGAGGCTTCTAAAAAGCCTTTGTATCCTGGGTGCCAAAAATACTCCAAATTAAGTGCCGTGCTAACGCTTTTTAACATTATAAGTCGAAGCATGGGTGGACGGACAATAGTTTTACTTCCTTGTTGAGCGTGTTAACGGAGATGTTGCCCGATGGAAATGAAATTCCTAAGTCTTACTATTACGCTAAGAAGCTCATGTGTCCATTTGGTGTAGAGTATAAGAAGATACATGCATATCTTAATGATTGTATTCTTTACCGAAATAAATATGAACAATTGGAGGAGTGTCCACGATGCAAGAAGTCGCGCTACAAGCGCAAGAGTTGCAATGCTGGTACGAAGGGACCTCCTGCTAAGGTGTTGTGGTATCTTCCCATAATTCCAAGGTTTAAGCGTTTGTTCTCTTTACCAAAAGACGCTAAAAACTTGAGGTGGCATGCAGAGGGAAGAAAGAAAAAAAGATTGTTGAAGCACCCAGCCGACTCCCCGCAATGGAAGAACATTGATATGAAGTTTGGGGAATTTGGTGATGAAGTGAGAAATTTAAGGCTTGGTTTGTGCACGGACAGGATGAATCCATTTGGCACTCTTAGTACCCAGCCCAGCACATGGCCGATACTTTTAGTGATCTACAATTTGCCTCCTTGGTTGTGCATGAAAGGGAAATATGTAATGCTTTCACTCTTGATATCGGGGCCAAGGCAACCAGGAAACGACATAGATGTGTATCTTGCGCCATTGGTTGATGATTTGAGAAAGATGTGGGACGAAGGGGTTTCCGTGTTTGATGCTCATAAGAATGAGATGTTCACATTGCGTGTAGCTCTTATGTGGACCGTTAATGATTTTCCTGCATATGGCAACTTGTCTGGGTATAAGAATAAAGGGAAAAAGGCATGTCCCATTTGTATTGATGATACGCCAAGCAGACGCCTTGATGATTCTTTCAAAGAGGTGTATTTGAGGATAAGAAGGTTGCTCAGGCGCGATCACCCGTACCGTCGGCAGAAAAAGGCTTTCGATGGCACGGTGGAAGAGGGGACTGCTCCTAGGCCACTGACTGGTGAGGAGGTTTACGCTCGGGTTAAGTGTGTACGAACAGTATTTGGGAAATCTGAAAAAGCGGCGGAATCAGTTGCTCTCTTTAAAAAAGAATCAATCTTTTGGTTGCTCCCGTACTGGAAAGAACGTGACGTTAGGCACTGTCTTAATGTAATGCATATAGAGAAGAATGTGTGTGACGCTCTTGTGGGAACGCTGATGAATATTCAAAACAAGACAAAGGACGGAAAGGGTGCACGTTTAGATTTGGAAAAGATGGGGGTGCGTCCAGAATTGTGGGTTCAGCAAAGGGTTAGTAAGGGAAAGGAACAGGAAAAGGAAAAAGAAATGGGTTCGAAAAAGGGAAAGGGGAAGAGCAAGGGAAAGGGAAAGGCCGCGGATGCGCCGAAGAAGAAAAATGAGGGAAAAGCCAAAGAGGGGAAGGCCTATTTACCTCCGGCTTGCTACACATTGTCAAGGGTAGAAAAACGGATGTTTTGTGAATGTCTGTATGGCATTAAGGTTCCATCATGGTACGCATCTAACATGAAAGGAGGTGGCAGTGATGATGATGTCATCGATGAAGAGAAACTCCCATGGCAAATATGGCCTAGCATATCGAAGGATGATTGGGAAGCTTTCGTTTTTCAAAAATGTAAAAAAGAAGAAATTGTAAGTTTAAAGAACTCTGATGAAAATTGTGTTGTAATTTATCGTCTGTTTTATTAGTAATGAAACTAACATATCTTTTTATGTAGGAAATGAGGGAGCAGAATTCCAAGAATGCATTGCAAAAGCAATACCACCATCATATGGGAGCAATGACGTATGATGAATGGAGGGATACGTGGGTAAGTGAAGGAGTATACCCCACTGCGCTTCTAGGGTCCTCCATAGCGCCATCTGACTCCACGACTAGTAATTTGGTGAGTCGCCGGGGATTTCTTTTGTTCTATGCATTCGCGGGACAAGAAAACCGGAAAATGGTCCATCAAGGCTCCGGAAACTAAAGAAATGACAGATAAGCTAGTAAGCAACTATGAACTAGTGAACTACATTATTCATTTGCATGTATATCACTTTATATAAACACTTACTTCATGTTGCCATTTTTTTTTTGCAGCAAATCAGCAGCCTGCAGTCAGCAGATCAGTAGAGCAGCAGATCAGCAGACCAGCAGGGCAGCAAATCAGCAGCCTGTAGTCAGCAGATCAGCAGACAGCAGATCTGTTGCTGTATGTTGCGGCTCCCTTGCTTGTTGTGTTGCTGGATTTGTGTTGCTGTTGCTCGTTTGTTGTTGCTCGTTCTTTTGATGTTTTTTTGGTGCATTACTTTGTCATATATATGCCTTTATTTTTTTTTTTGCTTTACCTTTTTTTTTTTTGTGTTTATATTTTTTGTTTGAAATTGTCAAATAGGCCTTACTTCTTTCTTTTTTTTTAACTTCTTTTTTGTGTTTTTCTTCCTAATTGGTGCAGGAAGAGACCCGTTGTGAACTTCTTCACCCGGGCGAATTATATGATGGACCTTTGAATGTTGTTGCCTATGGTAGTGCACAACCGGCCGAACAAGGTACGGTCCATTTGCGACCTCTTCTGCCTAAGCATTATTCTGTCGGGATCCATTCTGTGGTTCCCGGGTTCGAGGACATCGTAATACCTGTGCCCGTGGAGGAGGATGACTACACTCTGGGCAGCAAAAGGTAGTTTTGTGCAATGGCCATCTGCTTGGATACGGTTGATGAACCAGGTAATTAAGATTTAGATTTCACGCTTTAATCTATACCCGATTTTCTTCCCAAGAGTTGGATGGAAATCTTTTCTAACCATTTGTGTGATTTGTCTTATTAGCCATCGAGGAAAAGCCAAACTCCAAAGAAGAGGGTGGAGGGGCCAAAGAAGAGGAGTGGACATGGCTCAGTGAGTGGAAAAGCATCGATGAAGAGCCCTTCATGAGGTTCAACTACGCAAGCTACTCCATTAGTTGAAGACACGGTGCTATCGCTATCTCAAGAGTTAGCTTATTTGCACAACCTTGTTTGCGTGTTTCCTAATGACAGCCCCATCCAAATTCAACTTTCTAAGGAAATGTTCCACTACAATGATGATGTAATGGCATGGCTATTCAAAGAAGATGTGAAGGAAATTCTAAGTGGTGCAATGCTTAACATTTCCCTAATTCAAATATCCATGAGGTAATTCAACTGGTACTCAATTTATATTATTCAGTTTAGTGGTGTTTGTCGTTTGGTTTTCGATTAACATTTTGTTATCATGCATGTAGAGCACTCCAGGAGCAAATATGGGAGCTTGAATCTCCTTGTTAAGTTGGGTGGTTGTGCCTTGAGCAGATGTCCACTGCTAGAATCTTAGGGAACTCCGCTGACGTGTTGTACTATGCTGAACGGGGTATCAGGCAATCAATGAGTGCGGGAGACAAGTTTATATTCGTCCCATATTATGAGGAGTACGTATGATTATGTTAGTCAAGTTCATTTGTTTTCCCAGTTTATTTGTTGTAATAGGCTAACTTTTTATTTGTTTGTCTCGTGTGTAGTTATCATTGGACCTTTCTTGTGATTTTTGTTTCCAGTAACACAATCTTCTACTTTGATTCTGCTCGGTTAACTCAAGTAAGAAAGCGCCTCGTGAGGTCCATACTGCAAAAGTAAGTATCTAGTTTGTTTCAATTCTTGTTATTGATTTTCATATCTTAACTCATATGTATTGATTATACTAGTCAAATTTGAACTTATTACTTTGATTTTTTGTAGTACCATGAAGAAGATAAATCCTCGATCTCCTCGAGGTCCTACATGGAAAACACCCAAGGTAATTCACCCATGATGTTGTGATTTTCTTACTTTACAATGCTTAAGATATTGCTTATTTGCTATGCATTTTGATGTAGGGTTTCGTAGTGACCCGACACTACGCGGAAGGAAACCCACCAAGACCCGCCCCTTAATTAAAGCAATTAACAAGCATAATAAACTTAATCAAACAAGATTAAGAACAAGAATTATACCTTTGACGCGTGCTTCGCTCCCAAAGAGCTCTTACTTCAAAATCCCGAAAAGACGAGATCTCCGACGGATCGTACCCTCGACCCGACCCGAGCGTCCTAAGTCTTGAAGGTTAGTCAAGACCCGGACAAAATAACTATGAGTTTTACGAATCAAAGGTTTACTCTTTCTTAGAGTTGCCTTTTTAATTCCACTCAAGGTTGTTCATTTCCCAATACCCAAGCATGGTATTTATAGGGAAATGAACCCTTGGTTTTTCATCCTCCACCAATGTGGGAGTGTTGAAAATCAATCATTTATTTAATTTCCAAATTAAATAAATAATCAAGTTAATCATATTGTGACAAGTGGCATGTTCTCATGAAAAGGAGTGGTGGCCAAGGTTAGGTGGGGGACCATATGCCTTGCTCCCTAAGGGTTTGACTTGGTCCCCACAACCTTGCACAAACCGGGTTAAGGGAGGGCTAGCTGGCTGCCAGTTAGCATGCCAGCTAGGGCTGCCAGCTAACAGTGCCCTGCTGCCCAGCACCAAGCTAGCCAGCCAGTGCGTGCTGCTGCTGGGCTGGTGCTAGTGCTTGTGTGCTAGCGTTGGGCGCTGCTAGCACATAGTGCTGGCACTGGGCCTAGCAGCCCACGCACACCTCCTTTGCGCGCCATTGCTAGCACAGCCAACATGCGTGCTGCTAGCGAGCTACGCATGTTGGCCCTTCCTCGCATCATCCTACGCACCAGCCAGTGCCTAGCACTGCTATGCTTTGTGCAAGGGCACGCACACACATAGGTGCGCTGTGCTTGGTGCATGGCCTGCGATGGTGCCCATGCACGCATGTGCCTAGCACTGCGATGGTGCTGTGCGTGGTGCCATGCTGCTGCGATAGCCTGCCACATGCACCCAGGCACCCAGGCTAGCACGCTGCTAGCTGCGATGGGCTACATGGTGCTTGTGGCGCTTGCGATGGCTTCCATGCGCACCCAGGCACCCAGGCTAGCACGCTGCTAGCTGCGATGGGCTGCCTTGGGCTTGTGGTGCTTTGCGATAGGCTGCCAAGTGCATGCCTAGGCTGCGATGCGCATGCCTAGGCTGCGATGGTGCGCCTAGCCATGGTAGGTGCATGCTAGCTCGAACTAGCCTAGCATCCACATGGTTAGACCATTGTGGTGCTACGGCTACACTCGTACTTGTCGCTTGTGATTTTGCGTCGCTCGGTCTTGACGCCCTAGGCTCGATTTCCGACGTCTATATTCGTAAAACTCTGCTGACTCATTAAATCCTTTCGGATTAATTCGTCGTCTCGGATCGGTGATTCAATTGGGTTCGACCCGAAGGGTTCAGTTAAGATTAAGCTGTAACATCAATTGCACATTGATATTACTGATCGAAAGCGGCCTCCACCTAGGCATTCCGATCACTTGATCTTACTGAAGAATTAGCTCCGTAATAATTCTGAACGCTCTATCGGAAAAATACACTTGTTGGAAGGACACCATTCCTTTCATTTGATTCATGTGCTTTGTTCCTTATGCTATTGCGCACAACAGGAAAACGGAGTTGACTGTGGCCTATACGTGATGAGATTCATGTATGACATAGTGATGAGTCATTGTACAAACACACGTCAGCTTGAAGAGGTATGCCATTTTGGTTGAAATTGCGTTCCAAGACCACTTACTTGCTATTTTCTTGTAATCTCAAGCATTAGTCACCTATAACTAAGTGATTATGACATGTTTTAACTAGTTATGAGTTCAATAGATAAGAAATATAGAAAATAGGCATCCTAGTAGCCAAAATGGCCTTACTTGAGCCATTTTGGTTGAAATTGCGTTCCAAAACCACTTACTTGCTATTTTCTTGTAATCTCAAGCATTAGTCACCTATAACTAAGTGATTATGACATGTTTTAACTAGTTATGAGTTCAATAGACAAGAAATATAGAAAATAGGCATCCTAGTAGCCAAAATAGCCTTACTTGAGCCATTTTGGTTGAAATTGCATTCCAACACCACTTACTTGCTCTTTTCTTGTAATCTCAAGCATTAGTCACCTATAACTAAGTGATTATGACATGTTTTAACTATTTATGAGTTCAATAGACAAGAAATATAGAAAATAGGCATCCTAAAAGCCAAAATGGCCTTACTTGAGCCATTTTGGTTGAAATTGCGTTCCAAAACCACTTACTCGCTCTTTTCTTGTAATCTCAAGCATTAGTCAGCTAAAACTAAGTGATTATGACATGTTTTAACTAGTTTTGAGTTCAATAGACAAGAAATATAGAAAATAGGCATCCTAAAAGCCAAAATGGCCTTACTTGAGCCATTTTGGTTGAAATTGCGTTCCAACACCACTTACTTGCTCTTTTCTTGTAATGTTAAGCATTAGTATAACTAAGTGATTATGACATGTTTTAACTAATTATGAGTTTAATACACAAGAAATATAGAAAATAGGCATCCTAGTAGCCAAAATGGCCTTACTTGAGCCATTTTGGTTGAAATTGCGTTCCAAAACCACTTACTTGCTCTTTTCTTGTAATCTCAAGCATTAGTCACCTATAACTAAGTGATAATGACATGTTTTAACTAGTTATGATTTCAATATACAAGAATTATAGAAAATAGGCATCCTAGAAGCCAAAATGGCCTTAGTTGGGCTATTTTGATCGAATTTATGCGACCTAAACCCCCATATTGCTATTTTCTTGTAATTTCATTCCTTAGTCACATATAACTAAGTAATAATGTCATGTTATTATTATGAGTAAGTATGAGTTCACTTACGTTTTGTGTATTATTCCAAGTTTTGTTCGGGTCATTCCTACTAACTAACCCCAATTATTATTAATTCACTCCATTCTACTAACTCACGTTTTGTGTATTCTAAGTTTTGCAAGGGGCAAACGGGACAGCCATACACGAGCGAGGAACTCCATGTAATTCGAGAGATGTTGACGACCTACATCACATTTAATTTGTAAATATCGTTTACTAGCTAGCTACTTCATCAATCCTAGCCTTAGCTTACTAATTGTGTACTATACATTATTATAACTAATTAAAATTGTTTGTAGGTAACATGAAACATTTTTCTAATTAATATCATCTCTTGCGATTGTTATTATTATTTATGTTTTGTTATTAATAATACTAATTATTGTTACTATTATCATAATAATAATTATTATTACTATTATAATATTAATAATTATTAATATTAATATTAATAATATTGCAGCCAAAAAAAAAAATACAAAATGGCAACGGTTAACCGTTGCCAATTTATTATTTTTTTTTTTTAAAAAAAGGGCGCCATTGTAGTTGACAACGGTTAACCGTTGCCAACTCAAGCAATTGGCAACAGTTAACCATTGCCAATTTTTTTTAAAAAGAAAAAAAAGGGCGCCATTGTAGTTGGCAATAGTTAACCGTTGCCAATTGCTTGAGTTGGCAACGGTTTTGAACCGTTGCCAATTATTTTGGGATTTGGCAACCCTCAAATACGCAACGGTTCAAAACCGTTGCCTTTGGGGGGGTTTGAACCGTTGCCAATTTGCTCTTTTTGTGTAGTGTTCACATTATTACAATCAACACAAGGATAATAGAGCCAATCAACACCTGATTAGGGGATTTTTCCCTACCAATCACCGTCTGACAAGTGGACCAATCATGTTCTGCCATGTGTCCTCCACGTGGGCCAATAGGAGCCTGCCACGTGTCAGGTGTTGATCTGTCCACCATGGACCAGTTGTGTCACGACACGTGTCCTCCCCCATGCCAAATGGGAAAACCGGCCACCTAGGCCCAAAGACTTGTGGAAGCCCAATCAGCCCTAGGTTGACCTAAACCTAGGACTGGCACGCATCCCAAGGCATTTAAATACTCCAATTAATCCTCATTAAAGGAGGAGGAAGCAAATTAATTACCTTCACCTAGAGAAAAACTTTACCTTTTTCCGCATTTATTACTCCTAAACAAGTACTAACTTGACCGTTGGAGGCGAAGCTCCCACCACCCGGAGTTTCCGTTGTTTTGCAGGTACAGGCGCACGGTTCCAGCCCCGGAATTGTAACTCTCCCGTAGGACATCAGAAAACCCCGAAACATTTTGGCGCCGTCTGTGGGGAGAGTACTTTCGAGATGGCATCAACGTCTGTACCAAATTCAGAAGAGAGGCGTCCAGTGGACGACCCTCAAGTCTACTCAGACCAAGATACTGAGAATGAGGTCGAGGTTGAAGCACACACGGCCTCAGACGGGACCCTAAGGGCCCGGCGTACCCGTCACACCGAAAGGAAAGAACGGGTTGATTGCCAAGCTGGACCCAGCAATCCAGCCGGCTCACCGCCTGATCAACATCAGGCGACTGAAGGATCCGCTCCTATTATAAGAAACGAACTCATGACTTTCATGAGGTGGTTCAAGGGAGAGATCCAAGAGTTGATTTATAAAAAGATGACTGCTTCCTCTAAAGAATAGTCGTCTAGAAACCCTTCTCAGCCTGGAAGAAGGAAACCTGTACAAGGTCGAGAGGCGACTCCTTACCCTAACTCTAGGAAGTGGGAGCCGCCTGTGATTGACTTAACAAAATATCGCTTTCCCTCGCCAGGGAAGAGAAAGCCCATTCGTCATGTACAAGCGGATGGGTCAAAGAAAATATACTCAGATGCTCGGCTGTTGCTAGAGCAGAAGAAGAATGACCGACTGTCAGAGTCGGCCTCTACTTCAGATTTTCAAGATAGTCTGCACAATACCTCCATGAGGTATACTCAATCAAATTATGAGAGTCAGACAGGCGGTACCTCCCGTCGGTCTGGATTTCATAAAGATCAATCGGTACCAAACATGCCATACATACCGCAACAACAATACTTTTTCCAGCCTCCTTTGTTTGGAGGGCAGACGGCAAAAAACGTCCAACCTTTGGACTAGCAACTACGGTTGCTAAAACTTGGAGAACAGCCGTCCTCCTTCTCCAAGGAAATTACAGAGGCCGCCCAGCCGGCCAAAGTCAAGAATGTGTTAGTAGGCACCTACGATGGCACTACAAACCCTGAAGATCATTTAATGGAGTTCACCAACCTAATGTACCTCCAAGGGTTGGATGATCCCACTTGGTGCAAGTGTTTCTCAGCGACTCTCAAAGTAATCGCACAACAATGGTTCGGCAACCTGCCGACTGGTTGTGTAAATAATTTCAGGACGCTTGCTTATCTGTTCACTTCCAATTTTTCTATGAACATCCCTGCAAAGAAGAATACCCTTCATTTAGGGACCATTCAGCAAGGAGAGAAGGAGGGACTCCGTTCCTACATCAGGCGGTTTAATCTGTTGAGGATTCAAATACAAGGGCTGCCGGATGAGGTAGCCTACACTGATTTCTTCAGAGGTCTTAAGGATGGATCGACCTTCAAGTTCGACTTGGTCCGAAAGAGGATTGCGACTCTCCAAGAAGCATTGATTGAAGCTAAAGCCTATATACAGGCGACTGATCTCTGCAATACTAGAAAACTGTCGGACGGAAGGAGGTCAGACAAAAAAGAAAGCCGACCAAAGCAGTCCGCAAATAAAGATGAGAAAAAGAGGAAAGAAGTCTGGGCGGCCGACTCTTTTGGACAGCCGGCCCAGAAAAAGAAGAAAGAATTTAAACCATACTCTCCCAAGTATGCGTTCAACAAGGATAGCCAAGCTATCCTCAAAGAAATCAAGAGTCGGATCTCAATCGAGAAGTCGGCCCCCATGAAGGGTTCTGTAAGCAACCGAAACCAGGATAAATTCTATCATTTTCATGAAGATGTTGGTCATGAAACCAACGAATGTATCAGCCTCATGCGCTACCTGGACCGCCTGGCTGAAAAAGGCGACCTTGACTCCTATGTCAAGAAGTCCAAGGGGAATGCTTCCTCAAAGAAAAAACAGTCGGCAAAAAAGAATCATCAGGCGGCCGAAAGTTCTGATACTGATGACGCAGTTGTCTACACTATAGCCGGCGGCTTCTCAGGAGGCGGCCCCACTATCAAGGGCAATAAAGAAAATATCAGGCAGCTAGATGTTAATTCTGTTCACCAAGAATGGACCGCCAAGAATTCATTCCCAGAGATTGTTATCACAGAAGAGGATCTGGGAGGTATTAAGGGGCCGCATGATGACCCCATTGTCATTGAATGCAAGGTGGCCAACCAAAGAGTTGGCCGCATCCTCATAGATACCGGTAGTTTTTCTGATCTCATCAGTAGTAAGTGCTTGGCCAAGCTCAAGTACAAAACTAACTACATACATCCGGTATCTCACCCTTTAGTAGGGTTTGGAGGAGGTGTCGTACACCCAGTAGGACGAGTGGACCTACCCATCCGCCTGGGTGAGAAGGGGGAGGGCCGTCAAATGGTAGTTCGGTTCTTAGTGGTCGAAAAAATCTCGGCCTATAACATGATTTTGGGGTGACCCACCCTAAACTACTCTAAAGCTGTCATTATCCCCTCTCTTATGCTGCTCAAATTTGAAAGGGATGATGGAACAGTCGGCTCCCTAAGGGGAGATCAAAAGATGGCACGAGAGTGTTACCTCTCGGATATCAAGCCCACTGTGGCGACTGCTGGCCCAAGTGGTGAAAGAGCTGACCTTGAACTCATCAAGGAAGATGCGCCTGCTCAAAAGGCAGGCGACAAGAAAAGAAAGGTTAGCCAATTGGGGGCCGAGAGAAAAGAAAAAAGATAGCTATCATTGGCAGAGGAGCGGTCGGACAAATTTCACCCTCAGCCGGCTGGTGAGCACACGGATGTTGTCCTGGACGACTCACGTCCTGACCGAACAGTCAAGGTTAGGACGACTGCTCTTGAAGTTTTGGGTGAAGATTTCCACCAACTTTTGAAGAAATTCAGGGATATCTTTGCATTCAAAGTTCATGAAATGCCAGGCATTAGTCCTGACCTAGCTGTACATAAATTGGCTGTGGATCCAAAAAAGAAGCCAGTCAGGAAAAAGAAGCGGAACCACGGTAAAGAAAGAAGTCAGGCGGCTACTGACGAGGTTAAAAAGCTGCTTGATGCAGGGTTCATTCGGCAATGTTACTTCCCTGATTGGGTTGCAAATGTGGTATTAGTAAAGAAGCCGAATGGTACCTGGAGAATGTGTGTGGACTACACAGATTTGAACAAGGCGTGCCCCAAAGATAGCTATCCTTTGCCTAAAATTGACAGTCTGGTCGACTCAACAGCTTGCCATGCTTTAATGAGCTTCATGGACGCCTACTCTGGCTTCCATCAGATTCCTTTGTAGAAGAAAGATCAGGAGAAGACGACCTTCGTCACTGATCAAGGGCTATATTGTTATACGGTCATGCAGTTTGGTTTGAAGAACGCCCCGACCACCTTCCAAAGAATGATAAACACGGTCTTCTTTGACCAAATTGGGAGGAACGTCGAGGCATACATATATGATATGATTGTAAAGTCCAAACTTCAGACGGACCATGTGGCGGATCTTCGAGAAACATTCGCCACACTCAGGCGGCACCATGTCATGCTTAATCCCAAGAAATGTGTTTTTAGGGTTGAGTCTGGGAAGTTTCTCGGATTCCTCATTAATCAGAGAGGGATAGAGGCGAACCCTGAGAAAGTGCAAGCGGTCATTGACATGCAGTCGCCTCGCACAGTCCGAGAGGTTCAAAAGTTAACAGGTTGTCTAGCGGCTCTGGGAAGATTCCTCAGCCGGTCAGGCGACAAGTGTCTTTACTTTTTCCAGGCAATAAAGAAGAAGGAAAGGTTTGAATGGGGGCCGGATGCTGAGGCGGCCTTCCAAAAACTAAAAGTTCATCTGCATTCCTTGCCAAGGTTGGTCAGTCCCTTGCCTAAAGAAGTGCTCTACATGTATCTCGCAGTATCTGACCATGCTCTAAGTGCCGTCCTTCTTGCTGAAAGAGACGGCTTCCAGCTCCCGGTCTACTTTGTCTGCTATGTGTTGAAAAATGCCGAGTTGAGGTATCCCCTAGTGGAAAAATTCGGTCTTGCTCTCTTCATGGCCGTGAGAAAATTGAAGCCTTACTTCTTGGCACATTCAGTTGTTGTATACACAGATCAGCCAATCAAGCGGCCACTGACAACCATGGAGTCGTCAGGCCGGATGATCAAATGGGCGATAGAAATTCAGAGCCTTGAAATCACATTCGAGCCTAGGAAAGCAGTAAAGGGGCAAGCCTTTGCTGATTTTATTGTAGAGATGACTCGGCCCTCTGATTCTCAAATTCCAGACCAAGTCTGGAAGGTTTATGTGGACGGGAGCTCCACCTCAAATGGTTGTGGAGCAGGCGTCATATGTCAGTCGCCAGAAGGCGACAAGTATGAGTATGCTCTACGTTTTAACTTCCAAGCCTCGAACAATGAGGCAGAATATGAAGCTTTACTGGCTGGTATCCGCATGTGCAAGGCGGCAGGGGCAAGAAGAATAGACGCTTGCTCTGATTCACAATTGATAGTGAGCCAGTATAATGGCGAATATGAAGCAACTCATTCGGCCTTGCAGGCGGTACGACAAGCAGTCGGATCCCTTGAAGAATTTTATCTAACTCAGGTGCCTAGGTCTGAAAATAACCAGGCGGATGCCCTCTCAAAGTTGGCCTCCTTGGCCTCCTGTGATACTCCAAGAACCGTCTTCTGGGAAGTTATGGAGAAGAGAAGTATTGAAGAAGATCCTATTGGAATTCTAGATTGAAGTTCAACCTGGATGGATCCAATCAGGACTTAATTAACAGACGGCACCTTGCCGAATGATCATTACCAGGCGACTTTACTGAAAAAGCGAGCGTCCAGTTTTGAGATACGAAAAGGGGAACTCTTCAAGAAAGGGTACCTTCAACCCCTCTTGAAATGTGTTACCCCAGAAAAAAGGCGAGAGATATTAGAAGATCTGCACTCTGGATACTGCGCCTCTCATGTAAGCGGCAGGTCGCTTGCGCAACGAGCAAGGCGGCAGGGTTACTTCTGGCCTACCTTAGAAGCAGACGCCATGGAAATGGTAAAAAATTATGACAAGTGTCAAAGGTTTGGCAAATTAATTCACCATCCGGCTACTGATGTCACTGCCATCCATAGCCCACTACCGTTTGCTAAGTGGGGCATGGATATTTTGGGTCCCTATACGCCTGCTACAGGCGGCAGGAAGTACATACTTGTTGTAGTCGACTACTTCACCAAATGGGTAGAGGCAGAGGCTGTTAGGGGAATCAAGACGAAGGATGTAATTTCATTCATGTGGAAAAATGTCATCACTCGGTTTGGGGTGCCCATGTCTATGGTTTTTTATAATGGTCCCCAATTTGAGACGCCTGTTCTCAAAAATTGGCTGGGAGACCAAGGCATCTCGCACTGCTTTGCATCAGTCGGCCGTCCTCAAGCAAATGGCCAAGTAGAAGCTTTCAATAAGATCATCTCAGACGGACTTAAGAAGAAGAAGATTGAACGGGCAGGCGGCCTATGGGCAGACGAACTACCATATGTTCTCTGGGACATTAGGACGACTGAAAAAGGGTCGATTGGAGAAACTCCATTCCTCCTAACTTATGGTGCAGAAGCTGTTCTTCCAATTGAACACTACGAGCCGACTCTTCGAGTAATGTTGTATGACGAAGAGGCGAACTGGGAGTCCATGCGCCTGGCATTGGACTCACTTTTAGAAAGAAGGGGCAATGCAACCCTGCGCCATGAAATCTACCGCCTGAGAATGACAATGTCATATAACAAAAGAGTGCACAGGCATCCACTCAAGGTGGGGGACTTTGTACAAAGAAAAATGGAAGCAGTCGGTAAGGCAAACGAGTCAGGCAAATTAACTCCCAACTGGGAGGGACCCTGCCGAATCTATGAAGAGGTCCGGGACGACACTTATCGCCTGGAAACACCAGACAACCAACCCTTGCCTCGAACTTGGAATGTAGATAATCTAAAGAAGTATTATTTCTGAATGATGTAAATAGCCAAGAGCTAGTAATAAAAGTTTGCTATTTTACTTCATCTATTTTTGTATTATGAGGAGCATGCCGCCTGCTCCATAAGCAACTGGCTACTCTCCACTTTTTTTATCAATTGAGGGGCATGCCAAACTGGTAAAATAGTCGGCTACTCTCCATTTCACTCCAATTTACATTCAATTAAGAAGGGCACGCCGCCTGTAAATATACAGTCGGCTACTCTCCTATACTTAGTTCGTCAAGAACTATCTAAGGCTTACGACCGAATAATCTGACAAGGCGCCCAGCCAACTGATCTAGTCTTTAAACTAATACGACATGTCCCAACATCATAACACGCGTCCGGCGACATCCATTCGGATGAAATTCGTCGCAGAGAGCAGCTCCCTTTTGGGTGGAACATTGCTCTATAAACTAATTACATGGAACCCAGACGACTGTCCCCAAGGACAACCACATAGTCGTTTTTGAGACAAGGATAACTCTAACACTAAACCAAACAAGTGTTAGCAGTTAACATCCGCGTCGGATAGCCGACTGTATTACTTGGGATAAGTATAGCCGGTACCTCTTGAGTTAATAGCGAACAAACATTGGCGAATCAAGGGGTCCAGCCGACCCCCGTCGCCTGATACCTCTACTACTCAATCAGGAGTGACCGCGACTGAGTAACACCAATGTTAACTTATAGTCACTCCCACAAACTTGGTATGGAACCTAAAAGGTTTGAATAGACCGCTTGTTTTTTGGAAAATAGGGGCATTCAAACCCCTATTCCTACTAGGTTATCACTACTTAGGTTAATAGCCAACAAACCTTGGCGAATCAAGGAGACCAGCCACAAACCTGGTCTTTCTACTACTCAAGTGTAGAAAATGACGAATGGGTAACCACAAAGCTTGCTCACAAGTCGCTCCCTCATACTTAGTAAGGATTCAAAAGGTATGATGAGTCCGCCTGTCTAAAGGCGAACAAGAACTCTCATACCCCGACCTTGCTAATACAGTTTCTTTTCAAACCAAACATGTTTAAAAATCTGGTTCGTATGTCGACTGCTTTTTGGCAAGTAGGGACTCAAGAACTATTTCTATTTTAACTAACAGGCGGGCAAGATATAAGCGGCCTGTCCCTTTCTAACTTGAAAAAGTTGAACAAACCTAACGTGTTGCCTAAAATATGTTGGGGTCCGACTGGATAAATGGCCGATTGATCGCCTAACCTGGAACCAAGGCTACCAGTCGTCCAGGGGCATAGGCAGTCGTTACTTTGTACCTGTTCGCAACTTTTGGCTTACAAATTTAGCCAAAACAGTCAGTATGACATGCAAGTGGATATCAATGAAGGATCCTCGACACTTAGCAAAAATAAAACTTGAAACAAAATTCAATGAGCAAAGACAACCAAAAGATGGTCGCCGAATTCATATAAACAGCCGGCCATAAAGACCGGCAAAATATTCAAATACCCCGGCCCCCTGGCCGGGTAAAGAGACAAAAATAAACGGCGCACAGGCTGAAGAAAAAGTTAAAGACAAAAAGCTTTAAGATTGAGGTAGAGTTTCGGTATTGACTGCCGCCTGATCAGCAAGGGACGCTTGGTTCTGGGAGGCTTCCTTCTTGCTTGTTTCGGCATCAGGGGCAGCGTTTCTAGATGCATCTACCACAATCGGCTGCAGGGCCACCGTCACCTCCTCTTCCTCTTCTGAGCTGGACTCGGCCGCCTTGTCATCCTCAGCCGCCTGCCTCATGACTTGTTGATTGTACTTTTCAGTACAAGCATTGAATTTTTTCTCCCAGGCGGCATAGTGAGATTTTGGGAAGAGAGCCGTCCAAGTCATCCTCATGATTTGAGCCGAGTCCTCCATCATGGCTTGGGCCAGCTCCATTTTCTATTTTTCGGCCTTGGCCGAGAGCTCATCAGTGAGGCTTTTCTCCTGCTGTTGCAGGCGTTCTTTGACAGCAACCAAGGATTTCTCCATGGTGTCGAACTGGGTCATCTTCTGCCTAAGCGGCCTCAGCTCATCTCGGAGACTCTTGAGCGTCGCCTCCAGCTCATTATTTTTCTTTTTGGCCGCCTCCAACTCAGTACGAATAGTGGAAGTGGCCTGCGCCTGATAATAAAGAATATCAGTTGTCAAAATTTTATTTTGGGCAATTTGAAACATTGCCTTATCTACGTCAGAGGCGGCCATAGCTTTAGCAGCCTTTACCTCTTTTTTTGGCGCTAATTGGCCTTTGGAGGCCGTGTAATCTCAGCATGGTATAGGAAAAGGAAAAACAGGCGTCAGATTTAAGAAAAGCAGGCGGCATGCAAAGAAATCAAATTGAAAAATTTTCTAAGTCTACCTTAGAAAGGAGACTTGTGATGCCGTCTAGGTCAAGGGTGCCGACTCCCTTGACCGCATCCCTTTCCTCTTGAGGGACGGCCTTAATCATGGACTTGGCCATTTGGACCAAGTCCGATTATGTAGGGCCGCCTGCATCAAAAACAAAGAGAAACATCAGAAACATGAAGTGATGAAGAAATAAGCTAAGTCTGGCAGAGCAGCCTATACCTCTCGGCGGCCGATTGAGAACAAGTGGTGGGTTCCCCACACTTTGTGGGGTGACCGGCTGCTTGTCAGCTGACTGTTTCCTGGCAGAACCATGCGTACTCCCACCAGTCGTCTTCCGAACTTTCGAGTCCGGTTTGTGGGAGGAGGAGGGTTTGGAAGTGCCCGCCTGCGAAGAAGACGAGTGGTCAATACTTATTTAAGTAACTTTTCAAGACAAATGCTAAGGCTCGAAACTCACTGTGGGCGTCCCCTTGGCAGGAGAATCAGAAGAGGTCCGCTTTTGTTGCATAATGGAGGCTCGCAGCATAGCAGCCGCCTTCTTGGATGCAGAGATTTGGTCCATAGCTTCAACTACAAATAAGAACCACAAGAGTTAGAAAAAAATTTGAAAACAAATCAAAAGAAGGGTGCAAATATTCAAGAGGTCGGCTACCTCTGGAAGACCGACTGCTAAGGCCGCAGGCGGCCAGAAAAAACTCGTCATAGATCCATTGAAACTCTGGGACGCAATTCAGGGGCACTTGCTCTCGTACCCCAGTAGTTGAGTTTGCCCTAATCTCTACTTTAAAAAGCCCTCGGTCTAGGATCTCTTCCCTAGCCTTGAGGGGAACAAGCGGCATACTGCGTCCGCCTACTAGAAGAGGCGGATCCTTATTCCACCTATTATAGCGCTTGTTCAGCAGACGGTCAGGGCTTGCAATGATGAGGAAGGTGTTTCTCCAATCCTTCCATTTATTTTCTTTTCCCTTGGTCATTAAGTAGCCCTTGTGGCTCGTTATTTGGTACCAGCCGGTACCGCTTGCCTTGGGGGTCCGGCTGAGATAATTCATATGGGTGAACGCCTCAAAATTCGGCTCCACCCCGTGCATTTCACATCCAGCTATGTAGCCAAGGATGTTGAACCACGAATTAGGGGCTAACTGCCAAAGCCCCACCTCGTATCCATCAAGGATTTGCTGAACGGCTGGGTGAAGGGGAAATCGTAGCCCCGCCTTAATGGCCGCCTCGTAGCAGCCAAAACAAGTGTCCCCGTAGCTGGATCTTGCGGGCCAGACGACAGTATCCTCGCCATCTGGCACAAATAATTGATAATCCGGACCCATTGTATGGTCCGAAAGAAAGGTGTCTATTCGTTCCTCCATGGCCTTGATTCGACCCTTTGGAACATGACAGTAATAAGGAGTATTTAACTCCCTATGAGAGGCGGATGGTTCCGACCAGCCGTCCCCCTTTTCAGCAGCATGAGAAGCCCTCGCCTCATGCAAGCGAGCATGCCTCTCCTCTGAGCTTATGGATAGGCGGCTTGAAGAGCTAGAATAAGACTCGCTATCACAAGAGTCCGACTCCTCCCCACTTCTTGAGGGGGCCGACCCCTCTTCTTCTTCAGGGGTCGTCTGCTGACTTGCTAGGTCAATAGTAAAGTGGGAAGGAGCTACCTTAGCTCCCTCCTCAGAGCTCTCGGCAGAAGGGCCGCCTTGGGTCCCTGCGGTATCAGGCGGCTGGGCCGATGTTTCACTAATTGGAACCCGGAAAGAGGAGCCATCAGAGTTTTCTATTCTCTTGGTCTTTTTAGTTCTTGCCATACTGTCCTGCATAGATACAAAGACAGTAGGATTCCGGGACTTACGCAAAGTTTGAAGTACCGCAGGGCAGTCGGCACCCCTAATCCTTGACTCAGCCGTCCCCAGTGACCGGCTGATTGCTAACCAAGGCCGTGCCGGATGCTTTTGAGGTCTCATTTTCAAAAAAGAAGAAATAAAAAGTGCAAAAGCAAAAAGAATAAAGAAACAGACGGTCACCTGAAACTTAAGTTCTGAAAAGCTTGATCGAGTAGGCGTCTAGTAAACCAGTCATCTTAGCAGATGAGAAGTTGCAAAGTGTCAGAGCTCAAGTTCAGGGGCCGAGAGTTTTCTTAAAAAAGTTCGCAAATGTGAACAAAAGACTTGGTCAACATCCCTTTATATAGGGCAAAAGAGAATGCGAAGAGTCGCCTCCATATTCAAAAAATGAGCGGGAAAAATGCTCGGCCCGTCATAGGGCGACACTTGTAGCAGGTCGTCGCTTGTTACAGGCCAACATCTGTCACAGGTGACATGTGAACAGTCACGTGCCACCTGTGAGGGGCAAATGATTAGAGGATTTTTTCCTACCAATCACCGTCTGACAAGTGGACCAATCAGGTTCTGCCATGTGTCCGCCACGTGGGCCAATAGGAGCCTGCCACGTGTCATGTGTTGATCTGTCCACCATGGACCAGTTGTGTCACGACACGTGTCCTCCCCCATGCCAAATGGGAAAACCGGCCACCTAGGCCCAAAGACTTGTGGAAGCCCAATCAGCCCTAGGTTGACCTAAACCTAGGACTGGCACGCATCCCAAGGCATATAAATACTCCAATTAATCCTCATTAAAGGAGGAGGAAGCAGATTAATTACCCTCACCTAGAGAAAATCTTTACCTTTTTCCGCATTTATTACTCCTAAACAAGTACTAACTTGACTGTTGGAGGCGGAGCTCCCACCACCCGGAGTCTCCGTTGTTTTGCAGGTACAGGCGCACGGTTCCAGTCCCGGAATTGTAACTCTCCCGTAGGACATCAGAAAACCTCGAAACAACACCCATTCTGCGCTGATAAGATGAAGCCCTCTCGCAAAACTCTTGAACCCCATCAAAGAATTCCAATGTATCACGTCTACCATACATCCAGCCACGATCCTTTTCCATTAAGTAAATTGTCTCTGTACATAGCAACATATTACGAATAATGTATAATTGCTACATCTATTATATATGTAAATCAAATTCAAACACACACCATGCATATAACATTCATATAGATACAAAAATGTATATATGCTTCCAAAGGGTCCTTATCACTCCAACCTAACCCATCCTTGAACGTGTAATCTCACTAGTGAATGTATGTCGACTTTCCAATTTTAAAGAAAATCCGACAGCATTTCCCCCCAGTTCTCCAAGTACACGATGTAAGTAATTACTTACCCACATATGTACCCAGAGAACAGGGTGAGGAAATCCTACGCCAAGATGTTCCTTGAAATAAGAAAAAAAAGACACACATTCACCACCTAAGTGATAGTAAACCTTCAAGAACAGTCCCAACCAAGGACTATTCAAGACTTTCTCCTAATGAGAAAGTCTTGAACGGGTATCTAGGCATATGATGATGCAAGCATTTCATATATTGTTGTATTTATTTATCATTAAATAATACAGAAGTTGTAATAGCATGAAAAACTTTTATTAAATGAATAAAGAGAAAGAAATATAGCTTAGTAAAGTGTAGAATTCATACCAATATAGCAAGTATAATGGATGTATTCTTTCTAACTTCCCACTTGAGCTAAATATGTAGTCTTCAAGCTAATAAAGTTATGCTTCAATTCACATATGAATCTATAAAAAAACAAAAACATAAAACAAAAGTTAGTAAGTAATTAATACCTACATACATTGCTAAAGTATAACGCATCATTAATCAAACTAACAATTGCTAAGTACTAATTAATGTGATTCTACTAATTTATTCACAATTTATAACACAATTGCTAATCACTAATTCAACCACATTATATTTTAAATACCAAAATTCAACTAACTTCACTAAGTTATCTGCATTTTATTGTGTATTAGGTTCAAATTAGACAATGAGCGTATACATAAACTCTAACAAGTTATGCAAAGAAAAAAAAAGGCAAAATTACCACCCACACCCAGCCCCTGCACCACAAGCCCACCACTATTCCATCACCGCCCACGCCACCTAAACCGACCATCACCCCACCTGACCACCCCCCCTAACACACCCAACCATCTAATGAGCAACAGCTTATGGGCTTCTAAAAATATGTAAAAGAAGCACATCCACCTCATTACCATTTTTTGTCATCTAAAAATATGTAAAAGAAGCACTTGTTGCACGCTTAATCCACACCCCTCACTCACAGCCACCCTAATTCGGCCTGCCCCCTGCTGCTCCCTCACGCAAAACCCTCCACCTCTGCCAACATCACTAACCTTCTCATTCCTCTACCACCAATCACAGACAACAACCACCACCAAATTCACACCACCATAGCAGCCGTAAAACAACTAACAGCAGTACCCACACAACGACACCAACAACCAATTCACCTCGCAACCAACTTACCACCCACACCCACCCCCACCACCCAAAATCGAAAAAATATCCCACCACTAACCCACCACTTGTTGCTGCCAGCCACATGCATTGCTGCCTTGAAACCCGAAGCCCCACCCACCCTAGGCCACATGTAGTCACCCTCTCACAGACTCCAACCAAAAATACCCCACAATCACTCAGAAACTGTACAGTTAACAACGTAGAACATAATGTAATAACATAAATACCTGGTGTTTTACTTCACCATACAGAAGTGTTCTTTGTTATGTGCAATTGAACCGTTGAAGAGTGAAGATGCTCTACCATATATCTGAATTCGAAAATCAAATCAACAACAAACCCTATATTGCGAAAACTGAAATCGATAATCTAAAAAGGACAACAACAAATTCTTACCTCGAAGCTGCTTCAATGGAGGTGAGAAAGCTCGAATCCGCTTCAATGGAGAATGAAGAGTACGTGTAATGGAGGAGTGACTAGGAAAAAGCTCAGAATGCGCTTCAATGGAGAACTACGAGCACGCGTAATGGAGGAGGGATATGGAGAAAGGAGAAACGTCGAAGCTAAGAGAAGGGCGAAATACAAAGCGAGGGAAAACTGAAAATGAAAAGCAAGGGGAAAGAAAGAAAGAAGAAAAGAAGAAGCAGGGGTTTTTTTTTTTTTTTTTTTTTTAATTTCCCACCGGTTTGAACTGGTGCTAAAACAATACTTTTGGCACCGGTTTGGTTTGAACCGGTGCGAATTCCCTTTCTTCCCCTTTTTTTTAATTTTTTTTCTCTTTTTTAATTAGCACCGGTTTGAACCGGTGCCAAAAGGATAATTGCACACCGGTTTAATAGGAACCGGTGCCAAAAGTCTGTATTCCCAATCCCGCCCATTTCTTTTGCGAAAAGTGGGGTACATATTTAACTTTTATACCTAGTATACCTTACGTTCCTAGGGAAGTAGTGATGCCTCGCTTTGGCGTAGCCCATCACTACGCGCATTGGTTTGGTAAGTGTTGTTCTTGGAATGGCAAATTTTAGCTCAATTTTATAGGGACCTAGGGTTTCTATGTTGGTTGATTTAAGTGAACTTAATTAATCATCGCAACATGTGAAATCCTAAACATGCATCTATTATACCATTCAATCATATATAAACACAATTATATATATAGAGCATAAGTAAAAGATGCATTTGGCTTGTCTTCTTAGAAACGCCGTCTTCGAGACATCTGCACGAAATATGCAACTACTAGTTACTATGACTAGGATTAATCTAAATATTAAGGTACAAAAATACAGAACGGTACGCATATCGTATTTAGATTTACAAAAATATGTATAACAGATCACAGTCTGTATTTACTATCCTTGTCAGGCCCCACTAGTTGCCATTCACAAAACATGTGATAGAATATACATTTCATTCATCCATTCACTAAATGTGAATGGCCCATGCATTTTACAATGAAAAACAAGCAACAATGCATAACACGCGTAAACTAGTATGTGATTAACTTAGGTGGTTAATCCAATTAACACAATAAATTAGGTGGTTAATCCAATTAACACACCTAATTAAAACTAGTTAAAGTTGTTAAACTATTATGTGATTAAAACGCAATAAATTAGTCAAGTAATTAACGAAGCTCCTACTAAATTTCGCATCAAACTTAATTAATCCAATTAATTAAGCCGGTTCACCCAAATTATGCCAAAATATTTTGCAAGTGCCGGCAAAACCGAGGCGTAGCCTCGTTAAAATTATCGAATGATTAAAACGGAAAAATAGTAAACACATAGCCCAATGATGTGTTACGATCCCTAGTGCTTATCACTAAGGCTTGAAGTGCCTTGCGTGGCCGCACCTGACAACCGCTTGTGGCCCAAGCACGTGGGAGTGATCTCAATGTCGTATACACGTTACACCGGCCACATCACCGCACTTGCACACACACAAGACATGGCCTCAAAGGTCCTAAATCATGCGAGCTTATGTTGCGTAGCAACACATCGTAGCACCAAGGCACCCTTATCGTAGAACCTTGTGCGCATCACCCTTGCATCCTCGATGCACCAAACATGCACACATTGCACTATGCGTGTAGCAACATGCGTGCACCAAGCCAAAAACCGCCACACATTAGCCTCACTTCGAGGCTAAGTAGCCCATGCACACCACGGAAGCCACGTGTGGGTTGCGAGAGCAGCTCGACTAGCCATGTGGTGTGCTTTGGCGGTCATTGCCTTAATTTGCGTGCTTTTATCTCGGGAATCCCGATATGTGTGTGACATAAAATCGATTCTAAATTTATTTTAGAACCAACATCGAGCAAGAACAAAAATATAACAAGTCTAACTTAAATAAATTCAATTTTATAGTGCACAAACCAAAATTATTCAAGAACCATTCTTTAAATCAATTTTAGGTTCATCATGAAGCTACAAAAATGAAGGGCTATACTCACAATTAATTTAAGCATACATAAATAAATAATGAGATTTGACAAAATTAAAGAGGTTGGAAAAATAAACCCATTCATCTAATGAAAAAATTTCCAAAACTAACTTGTGTATAATTGAAAAATTACATCTTCGAATATGAAGATTAATTAAATTTCAATCACAAGTTTTGAACTTTTAAGACTTAATCAACTAAAAAATGATTAAATCTAAAAATTAGTTCAACATGGAATTTAGAAATCAAATTTCTAACCAAATAAACAATTAAAGATTGGATCGTGAACATATTAGGGACTTCAAAATTACACATTCACCATAAACATTCTCACTTGAAGCAATTAATTTGCAAAATTGTGAAATTTCAAGTTTATGTGAAAAATGAGCTTACCAAATCAAGCACCAATTATGACTTCATAAACATGCTTAATAAGGTTTATTATTGCAGTAGATTAGGGATGCAACCATACATTTAATCTACCTTTAACATGCCATAATTAATCAAGGTTTAAAGATTTAAAATTTTTCGTCAAAAATGAAAAACCCCTCGAAAAACATGTTTCTGGGTGGATTCTTGCTTTTGGAAAGTTATCAGAGATGGTCAAAAACGATTTAGAATATCGATTCCACCCAAAATTCACTATTTTTGGGTCGAAATCTGGGTTTATGAGCCAAATTTAGTAAAATACAAGATTCAGACTAATTAAAACGAGTTTCTAATCTAATTAGAAAACAAAACCAGAAATTTAAATCCATTTTAAATCACCTTAATTAATTATTATTTACAATAATTAAAGTGAGCGCGACTTTGATACCACCGTTGGGTTTCGTAGCGTCCAACACTACGCGGAATGAAACCTGCCCAAGACCCGCACACTAATTAAGGTAACTAAACATGCAATCACATAATTACACAACAAAGAGAGAGAAAGAGAAAAGACGATCTTACCCTCGACGTTTGCTTTGCTAGGTTACGAGCTTTTACTTGAAAGCCCTAGCCTTGCAAGCGCGTTGGCCTCCGACGGCTCGCACCCTCGACCCGACCCGAGATGTCTTTATCTCGAAGGTTAGTCAGGACTTGACCAAAGAAAAACTAGAGTATTACGAACATAAAGGTTTTCTCACTTTCAAGGAAATGCTTTATTGAGTTCAACTCAAGTGAAGTTTCCTAAACCCAAAACTTGGGTATTTATAGGGAAGGGAGCCTTGATCTCCCTTTTCCCATCAATGTGGGAGAATTCCATTTTTCCCAATTTATTTTAATCTAAAAACAAATTAAAATGCAAAACAATCAACAAGCGCCAAGTGCCATATGGAGAGCAAGGTTAGGTGGGGACCATTTAAGGGGGGGGGGGACCAAAAACCCCTTACTCCCCAAGAAAAGCATCATGACTGGTCTTCACCTATGACCGTGAGCTGGCCCCTTTGCACAGCTGGCTGCCAGCTCGCCATGGCTGCCAAGGCTGCCCAGTTGGCGCCTGACACCTTGGTTGTGCTAGCATGCCAACTCGCACTCGCATGTACGCAGCAAGCAAGCCATGCAATGCGGGCTGCTGCTGCTGCGTCGCGATGGCCAGTGATGCCTAGCAATTCCTTATGGCTGGGGCTGCTATGCTAGCAAGCACGCACATCCATAGCATGCATACACATAACACTATGCTTGCATGCTAAGCGCAGCCTTAATGCGGCTATTCGTGTGGCTGGGTGCGATGCCCACCACTCTAGTATGCATGCAGTTGGTGCCCTCGCCTAGACTAGCACTCGCATGGCTAAGCCAATGCGAGGCTTCGGCTTGGCTCGTACTTGTCGCTTGCTTGATTCTACGTCTCATCGAATTCTAAATTCAACTTGACTTGTGACGCTTGGTTTCGACGCTCTAAGCTCGATATCCGAAGTCTTTGTTTGTAATACTCTAATGACTCATCTAATTCTTCGAATTGATTCGTCGTCTCAAATTGGTTATTCGATTGGGGTGCGACCCGAAGGGTTCGGTCAAGATTAAGCCGTAATATTAATTACCCATTAATATTACTGATCGGAAGCGGCCTCCACCTTTGGATTCAGATCACTTGACCTCACTGAAGAATTAGCTCTCTAACAATTCCGAACCCTCTATCGGAATAATACACTTGTTGGAAGGACACCATTCCTTTCAAGTAGCAGGCGCATTTTCCAAGCCAAACCCAGTATAGAAGAATAACCCCTGATCAGTGACGAATGCCGTCTTCTTCAGATTTTTCTTCCACAAGGGTATTTGATGAAAGCGTGAATAGGCGTCCATAAATCTCATCAAAGCATGGCCCACTGTAGAGTCGACCATACTGTTGATCTTTGGAAGTGGATAACCATCTTTTGGACATGCCTTATTCAAGTCTGTGTAATCAACAAACATGCGCCAGGTACCATTCGGATTTTTTACAAGAACAACATTTGCAACCCAATCTGGGAAGTAACATTGTCCAATGAACCCGGCGTCTAAATTTTTTTTCAGTTCGGCGGATACCGCCTGACTTCTGTCCTCGCCATGGTTTCTTTTCTTTTGCCTAACCAGCTTCTTTTTAGGATCCACAGCGAGCTTGTGAACAACTAGATCTGGGCTGATGCCTAACATCTCTTCTACTTCAAAGGCAAAGATGTCTTTGAATTCCTTCAGCAAATTATGCAAGTCTGCACCCAATTTCGCAAAAGCAATCGTCCCAACCTTAACTGTACGCTCCGGACGTGTGTTGTCCAGAGAAATATCAATGTGTTCACCAGCTGGCTGGGGACAGAGTTTGTCTGACCGTTCCCTGGTCAGTGATTACTATTGCCTTTCTTTTTTCTTGGCCACCAATTGGTCGGCCTTTCTCTTCTTGCCGGATGTTATTGGAGCAGGCGTGGCATCCTTAACTTCATCGAGGTCTATAGGCTCCGCACTTGGCCGGATGCGGCCACAGTGGGCTTGACGTCTAAGAGATAGCACTCTTCAACCGTCTTCTTTCACAAATTTTAGTAGCATAAGGGGTGGAATAATGACGGCCTTGGATTTATTCAATGTTGGACAACTCAATATCAGATTATAGAAGGTCAACTCTTCAACGACCAAGAACCAGATTAGCATGTCGCTTCCTTCTCCTTACTCCCCTAGCCGGATGGGTAGGTTAATTCGTCCTACCGGATGCATAAATCTACCCCCAAAACCAACTAAGGGGTGAGATACCTTGTGCATACTTCCAGGCTTGTACCTCAGCTTTGTCAAGCACTTGTAGCTGATAAGGTCGGAAATGGTAATACTTGTTTTTGTTCCGATTTTTTACGGAACCTTTCATAGCAGCCGACTTCTGAAGAGTCACTCGGTCTTTTATCTCCATGAGGATGGAGTAGGGGTCCTTGTTAAACTTGTACTTTGGCATGTGCGTTTTAAACTCTTTCTTTTTCTTCTGGGACGGATGTTCAGGGTTATCTGTCGCCCAAATCTCTTTTCTCTTTTTATTCTCTTCTTTTTTAGCCGGCTTAGATTGCCGACTTTCTTTTTTGTCAAAATTCTTGCAGTCCGACAGTCTGCTGATGGAGTAGAGTACGGTCGCCTGTATATAGGCTTTCGCCTCCATCAGAGCTTCTTGGAGGGTAGTAACCCTCTTTCTGACGAGGTCGAACTTAAAGGTCGACTCGTCCTTTAGAACTTTGAAGAAGTCTGTATAGGCCACTTCGTCAGACAACCCTTGAATCTGAATTCTCACCAGATTGAACCGCTTGACATATGATCGTAGGCCTTCTCTATCCCAATGCTGCACTGCACCCAAGTCTAAACTTGCTTTCTTAGCAGGGATATTCATAGGGAAGTTAGAAGCAAACAAGTACACAATCGTGTTGAAGCTATTGATGCATCTGGCTGGCAGGTTGCCAAACCATTGTTGGGCAATGACCTTCAATGTAGCCGGGAAGCATCGGCACTAGGTGGCATCATCTAACCCCAGCAAGTACATGAGGTTGGTGTAGGCCATTAGGTGATCTTCTAGGTTTGTGGTACCATCATAAGCACCCACCATAACATTTTTAACCTTAACCGGCTATGCTGCCTCCGTTATATCCTTGGAGAACGCAGAAGGTTGTTCCCCAAGTTTTAGTAGACGGAGCTGCCAGTCCAAAGGTTAGACGTTTTGTGTCACCTAACCCCCAAAGAGGGCTGGTTGTATGTAAGGTTGTCCATACGGCATGTATGGCTGCTGAGGCGCATACGGAGCTGAATGGATTATCTTAGGACCAGTGTGGACGAACAGGCCGCGTGACTGACTCTCTCGGTTAGATTGGGAATACCTCACCGTGGTATTCTAAAAGGTGTCTGGGTAACTTGACATTGAAGCCAATTCAGACAGTTGTTGATTTCTCTTCTACTTGATTAACACCCGGGCATCAGAATATGTCTTTTTTGAGCCATCCTGCTGAACATGCCGGACTGCCTTCCTCTTCCTTGTTTCAGGGAATCGGATCTTGGAAAGATCGATCAAGGGTTGGTTCCCCTCCTTTGATTTAGGTTAGGGAGTAGGCTCTCGGTCCGTGACTGTTTTCTTGGCCGACTAAACCCTGTTGGAGCCAGCCGTCCTTTTGTTGATAAGGTTCTTTATTTCCCCTTTGAAACTTGTCATGAATTTCATGAGTTCATCTAGAGTAACCAGGGTTGCGCCTTCTGCCGCTTGGGGTTGTCCAGACGGTTGTTTGAATGACTCACTTGGACTTACTTGATCATTGCCCCATTCCTTTATTTCCATGGGACAGGTGCGTCTGGTTTTGAGTGACCCATTTGCGGGCACATAGGTTTCGATGTCAAAGTCGTCACCACTGTTATGGTCTGAATAGACCTCAACTTCGGCCGTAGGCCGTTTCTCATTAGGAGGCGGTATAGACTGATGTGAAGCCATCTTAGAGGTACTCTCCCCATAGACGACGCTAAATGTTTCAGGGTTTTCTTTGTCCCTCGGGAGAGTTACAACACCAAGACTAGAGTTCGGGCGCCTGTACCTGAAAAACAACGGAGACTCTGGTCGGGAGGAGTTCTGCCTCCGACGATGAAGTTAGAATGTGTATGAAGTAAGTCAAAAGTGCAGAAAGTAAGGTAGGATCCTCCCAGGTTCCGAAATCAGGTGGATTCTCTGTGGTGAGAATTAATTATCTAGCAATCATTGGCTGCCTCGGTTTCTTAGTGTATCTCTCTTTGATTAAGTGTGTTCCCCCATTCCTAGGTGGAAACATCTCCCTTTTATAAGGTCTTGGGTTTCGTGCCTACGGAAACCTAGGTCCAACAGGCTACCTCGGAATTCGGGCCTTGAAGGCCGCCAAACCCATTTGGAATATATGCCTGCCACATGTCGAGCCCTAGTAGGTCCACTTTGGACTCTCCCTTGGGTGACACGTGTCAGACTCTGGTTCGTCCACGTGGCGGGGTAAAAATACTCAAATCAGCCATGAGTCTGGCTATCTTTAAAAAGTATTTAACAATACTTTTATAATACCCAGATAATCCCAAGAAACTACGAACATCAGTCACATTCTTAGGAGTAGGCCATTCACTAATCGCCATGATCTTTACAAGATCCACTGATACACCTCCCTTAGAAATGTAATGCCCCATAAATGCAACCTTTTCTAACCAGAACTAACACTTTGAAAACTTGGCATACAACTTGTTACTTCTAAGAGTTTCCAAAATGGTTCTCAAATGCTGAGCATGTTCTTCCTCATTCCTCGAGTACACCAATATGTCATCAATGAACTGATGAGTGACATTTATGCCACCGTTTCACCCTCTTCCAGTAGGGAATTCCCTCCATTTACCACTTGTTTATGCCTCTTCTTAGAACTTTTTATTCTATTTTAGTTACTTTAGCTCCCTCTCGTGTTTTTCCCTTCACTTTTATCTATTCTTCCACTTTTTACCTTTTATTTGTGTGTGCTCCTAGCACTCGTGGGCGAATTATGGATTGCTAGATGGAGTGGAGATGCCAAAAGGGAGAGGGCGCGCTGATATGCAAGGCCGCGGGCACGGACAGGGATGTCCTGAGCAAGCACGAGTTTCTAGAGATGGCGAGCCACAGGCGCGGCGAAGAGGCCCGTGGGCGCGGCTATCTGGGTTTGGCGAACTTATTACCCAGCTTGGAGAGGGCACGGCAGCCTGTTTGGAGAGCCCTCTCCCTTGCCCATTTTCCTCATTATAGTAGAAGACTATAAATAGTCTTTAGCTTGAGTTTTTCATTCATTCACTATTCTATTAGCATCAAAAACATTTGTAGAGAGAGAAAATCCATGTCTTTTAGATAGAGAAAACATTAGTCTTCAACATTCAATCTTTGTAATCAAATATTCAAGCTTTCCTCTAGATTGTTGCAACAACTTTGATGATAGAGTAATCCTTCAACTTTTATAATAGTAATCTTTTCTCTTATTCCCCTAATACTTAGTTTTATTGTTTTTACTCATGTTTTCCTCATAAATATTCATGCTTTATTAGTTTCTTTGATTTCTCTTTGACTTAGAATCATGCTAGGTTGCATTAGGATTGAATACTTGTTTAGCTTGGTTGTCATGGCTATTTTTCTTTCTCTAGCTTAGATTTTAAGCTAGGGAAGGGGGTGAAAATCATGTTTATTTGAGTTCCTATTGATTATTGATTGGAATCTACCTTGAGTTGATGATTTGTGCTTAATATGCTTGGAGTTATTGTGTGCACCTATAACCCCAATGTTTTAGTCCTAGATTAGATGCATGAGAACGATCTAGTTTGGGGTTGATTAATTTCATCAACTTGCTTTGAGTAGTTGCATGAGAATGAATTGCTTTGAGTAGAGTTTGAACTCCTTGGTGTATTTCCTTATTGATTCTCATTGGTGTCTTGTTGGTCATGATTGGAACCCCCTCTCCCTAGCGCTTTTTGCCATTGATATCACTATAATCTTGTGTTTTGTTTTCATTTAGAGTGCCTAGTTAAATCCCTTCGTCTTTAGTTTAACTTAGTTCCTGTTTTTGGTAATTAGTTTGGTCATAGAAGTCTTTAACATCAACCCATAATACCCCTTTTTCTTGTCACTAGAAACTTGTCCTAGATATCGTATTGATTGTGCTCAACCCTCGTTTCCTTGGGAATCGACCCTAGCTTGCCACTATCTTGACTAAAATTGATAGAGTTAAGTTAGGAAATAAAAATTGTAAATTTGATCTAGGATAGTAGACCAACGACCTATTGTCAACCGATCAAATTTTTGGCGCCGTTGCCGGGAAACTGACTTGTTTTGCACTCTTAATTTGCGCTATTATTGGATTTGTTGCTCTTTACTTTGTTCTTTTTCCACTTGCTAGTCATTGCTAATAGTTTGCTTAGCTTTGCTGGATGCAAAGAAGATCCCAGAGACCTCCTACTCACAGCATTGATCACGAGATTGACCGCACCTTGAGACAAGTCTGTAGACTTTATCAAAGAAGAGGGGCGAGGTCTTGGTGCTATTTTTGATAGTGAGAGTGATTCTTAGTCCTCACACTCCCAAAGCGAGGATATGGCGAGGCAAGAGAATGATATTTTATTTCGTGAGTTTGGTAATCCGGAGGATTATGAGCTAACCGGTGGGATATTGCTACCGGTCACGGAGACCAACTTTACCATCCATCCACAATACACAAGAATGGTCCAAGCGGAGCAATTTTTGGGTTCCCTAAGTGAAGATCCTATTGAGCACCTTGATAGGTTCCTCGAGCTTTGTGCCATGATACAAACCAATAAAGTTTCCCAGGAATACATCTAAATGCATCTATTCCAACAATCTCTTGCGGGAAGAGCAAAGAAGTGGCTCAAGCAAGTCAAGCCTAATTCTCTCACAACATGGAGGGAGATTGTCCAAGCATTCTTGAAAAGGTTCATTTTCGAAGAGAAGACCGCCGAGATGAGGAGGAAGATTGCATCATTTGAACAAGAGGCGGATGAAAGCCTTAGTGAAGCTTGGGAAAGGTTCAAAGAGTTGGTGCAAGCATGTCCCCATCATGAATACAATCAAAGCTTGCTCATGAGGTGCTTCTATGATGGTTTGGAACCTATGTCTAGAGCTAACTTGGATGCGGGGGCGGGTGGACAATTGATCAAAATCCCTCAAAAGCAAGTTGAAGCAACAATCGAAGAGGTAGTGAAGAACTACTCTTGGGGCGGTAGAAGGAGGAATCCACCGAAGAAGGGTGGAAAGTATGAGTTGGAAAAGGTCGATCAATTGCAACATCAAATTGAGCTTTTAACAAAAGGGCTTGCAAAGTTAATCACCAATATCAATAGTGGTGCAAGCTCATCCCAAGTCAACTCTTTCTCTTGTCAAAATTGTGGTGGCACCAACCACGATACATCTTATTGTGGAGGTTTGAGCCCGGACAATGTAGCGGCTTATAACACAAGGCAAGACGGATATAGGGGAGGTGGCGGTGGACTAGCTTGGAGACAACCACCACCCGGATTTGCAACCCAACCACAACAATGGAATCAACAAGCTCAACAGCCATACAACTCTAACCCCCAATATCAAAACCCTCCTCCATACCAAAACCAATACCAAAACCAAAACCCAAGGGGAAACTATCCAAGGAACCACCAACAAAATAATCAACACCAATACCAAAATCAAAATCAAGCGACTCAAAGGAGTCAAGAGCAAGCATCGCAACCCGATTCTACTCAAACCCAAATTCTTCAACAACTTCAAGCCGTGAATCAACAAATGCAAGAGGTCAAGGCTCATAACAAGATGGTTGATTCAGAACTAGCTCAATTGGCCGAGAGAGTTCCTTTCAACTCATCTTCTACTTTACCCGGGCAATCACAAACCAACCCTTCCAACATTGTGAAACCCGACTCTTGCAAGGCAATCACATTGAGATCGGGCACATCCTATGAGGGTCCCAAGGAGGGGGACGACAAGGAAAAGAAGGAAGGAGAAGAGAGTGTGAGTGAAGATAAAGAAGTTGAAGAAGAGAAGGTTGATGAGAAAGAGAGAAGTATGGAGAAAAAGAAGTCTAAGGATGTGGTAACATCCTCAACTTCTACTGAGGCTAGAAATCTTGATGGACCGGTTCCGTTTCCTGGTCGACTTGCAGAGAGAAAATTGAATGACAAATTTGCAAAGTTTCTAAGTGTGATGAAGAACTTGCACATAAGCCTCCCTTTCATCGAAGTTGTCACACAAATGCCTTCATACTCCAAGTTCTTGAAAGACATTCTCACCAACAAGAGAAAGCTCAATGATGAGCTTATCACTCTCCCCCATCAAGTGAGTGCACTTGTTCAACATAAGATGCCAAAGAAGAAAAAGGATCCGGGAAGTTTCACCTTGCCGGTTAAGATTGAGAACATGGAAGCTAGGGGTGTCTTAGCCGATCTTGGAGGAAGTGTTAGTTTGATCCCTCTATCCATTGCTCAATGGGCCGACCGTTCGGTGAAGCTACCTTGTGGTGAGCTTGAAGATGTCCCTATTCAAGTTGGGCACATCTATGTGCCTTATGATTTTGTAGTGATGGATATGGAGGAAGATGTGGATACTCCCTTGATTTTGAGCCGTGAAGCTCTTAAGACCTTGGGGGCGGTAATCAATTGCAAGAACAACACCATTACATGTGAGGTAGCCGATGAGAAAATTGTTTTTGAATTCTCTAAGTTACTCAAGACCCCCATGGTTGAGAAGTGCTATAGGGTTGATGTTGTGAATGAAGAATTGGATCGGTTGGGAAGGGTTGTGATGAGTCCTCAAGATACAATGGTTGAAGCTCTTACATGCGAAGAAGAGTACCACTCTCAAGAAGCAAAAGAGTTCGTCATGGCCATTGACGAAGCCAAAAAGGAGGAAGAGGATGATCCTAGGGATGATGAGCTGGAACTTGTAGAAGAAAAATTGGAGGAGAGTTCCAAGCCTCCCAAGGTAGAACTCAAACCCCTTCCCCCTTCTTTGAAATATGGTTATCTTGGAAATGAAGGGGAATACCCTATTATTGTCAATGCTACCCTTGATGGGCTTGATTTGGAAAATTGCTTGTTGTTTTGAGAAAATATAAAAATGTGATATGGTATAGCATTGATTATATCAAGGATATTAGTCCTTCTTTGTGCATGCATCGTATTCACCTTGAGGATGATCAATCCACCTCAATTAAGCCTCAAAGGAGGTTGAACCCCAACCTCCAAGAGGTTGTCAAAAAAGAAATTTTGAAATTACGTGAAGCACGTATAATCTATGCTTTCTCCGATAGCAAGTGGGTTAGCCCGGTTCACGTGGTTCCAAAGAAAGGTGGAATGACCATTGTCAAAGGAGAAGGAGGAGAGGAAATCTCCACCCGGACGGTTACCAGGTGGAGGATGTGCATTGATTATAGGAAGTTGAACAAAAACACTAGGAAAGATCATTTTCCTCTCCCCTTCATAGACCAAATGTTGGAGAGACTCTCCCATCATGCCTTTCATTGCTTCTTGGATGGATATTCTGGCTTTTTCCAAATTCCTATCCATCCAAGTGATCAAGAGAAAACTACTTTTACATGTCCATATGGGACATTTGCATACCTAAGAATGCCATTCGGGTTATGCAATGCCCCCTCAACTTTCCAACGATGCATGACTTCTATTTTTTCTGAAATGCTTGAGAATGAGATTGAAGGTTTTATGGATGATTTAAGTGTTGGTGGCTCGTCTTTTGACACATGTCTTTATAACCTTGAAAAAGTTTTGAAAAGGTTTCAAGAGACGAGTTTGGTGTTGAATTGGGAGAAGTGCCATTTTATGGTCGAGGAAGGTATTGTCCTAGGCCACAAAGTATCAAAAAAGGGCATTGAAGTTGACTCGGCTAAGGTTTCGGTGATTGCTAAGTTGCCCTCTCTTACCTCCGTTACGGGAGTGAGAGCCTTTTTAGGGCATGCCGGTTTTTACCAGAGGTTTATCAAAAAAATTTCATCAATCGCGCCCTTAACCGAGTTACTCAAAAAGGATGTTGTGTTCAATTTTGATGAGGCTTGCCTTGAGGCATTTTAAAAACTCAAGGAAGCTCTCATCTCCTCTCATGTTGTGCAAGCTCTGGATTGGAGCTTGCCTTTTGAGCTAATGTGCGATGCAAGTGATTTTGTAGTAGGTGCGGTACTTGGGAAAAAGAAGGAAGGAAGATCTCATGTCATCTACTATGCAAGTAGAACGCTTGATGAGGCTCAAAAGAACTATACAACAACGGAGAAGGAAATGCTTGCAGTTGTGTTTGCCATGGACAAATTTAGGTCCTATCTCATATGCTCCAAGGTGATTGTATACACGGATCACATAGCGGTCCGCTATCTTATGACCAAAAAGGAAGCAAAACCGCGTCTTATCTATTGGGTTTTTTTGCTCCAAGATTTCGACATGGAAATGAGGGATAAAAAGGGAGCGAAGAATTATGTCGCGGATCATTTGTCTAGGCTTCCTTTTGTGAATAAGGAAGATGTCCCAATCAATGAGGAGGTGGGATTTGAAACCCTCATGGCCATGGCTTCAACACCTAGCCCTTGGTACGTGGACATAGCTAATTATCTAGCTTGTGGAGTTGTTCCTCCGGATTTCTCCTCTCAACAAAAGAAGAGGTTTTTCAAGGAAGTGAGGAGATATTTTTGGAACGACCCTTACATGTTCAAGAAATGTTGAGATGGCCTTTTCCGGAAATGTGTTCCGGATCATGAGATCGAAAGAGTTCTTGAGAATTGCCACTCATTGCCATGTGGAGGTCATGGAGGAGTCGAAAAGACCGTAGCGAAGATCTCTTAAACTCTTCTTTGGTGGCCAACAATGCACAAAGATGCTCACAAGTTCGTTTCAAGGTGTGACAAATGCCAAGGGAGTGGTGGCATAACAAAAAGAGATGAGATGCCTCAACAAAACATTTTGGAAGTGGAGCCATTCGATGTTTGGGGTGTTGACTTCATGGGTCCTTTTGTTTCTTCTTGTGGGAATCTATATATCCTGGTGGCGGTGGATTATGTGACTAAATGGATTGAAGCTATACCCTCCCCCACCAACAACCACAAAGTGGTGCTCAAGCTTCTCAAGAAGGTCATATTTCCACGGTTTGGGGTGCCTAGAGTGCTAATCAGCGATGGTGGTTCTCATTTTTCCAAGAAGAAATTCGAAGCTCTCCTCAAGAGATATGGGGTTCATCACAAGGTTGGTCTACCTTACCACCCACAAACTCAAGGACAAGTGGAGGTGTCAAATAGAGAGATCAAGAACCTTCTTGAAAGGATTGTGAACAAGACTAGAAAAGATTGGTCTCTCAAGCTTGATGACACGCTTTGGGCTTTAAGGACGGCATACAAGACTCCCATTGGCACAACCCCCTACCGGTTGGTCTATGGGAAGGCTTGTCATTTGCCGGTTGAGTTGGAATATAAGGCTTGGTGGGCGATCAAAGAGCTTTACATGGACATGTCCTTGGCGGGTGAGAAAAGATTGCTTAAGCTCAATGAACTTGAGGAGCTCCGTTATGATGCTTACGAGAACTCGAGGCTCTACAAGGAGAGGACTAAGAGATGGCACGACCGATATATAAAGAACAAGAGCTTCAAGGTTGGAGACAAGGTGTTGTTGTTTAACTCTAGGCTTCGGTTGTTCCTCGGAAACTAAAATCCAAGTGGTTGGGGCCTTTCAAAATTTCAAAGACTACTCCTTACGGGTCTTTTGAGTTGGAGGCGGAAGGGAACAAGTTCATGGTTAACGGCCACCGTTTGAAGCTCTACCATTGCAATGATCAAGTTGGCATAATTGAGTGCATGAGACTCGATCCATCGGATCCTAAGCCACTTTCTTGATAATGATGTGTTATGGTCAAGCTAATGACCTTTTAAAGAAGCGCTTCTCGGGAGGCAACCCGAGTTCTTAACTCTTTTGGTTTTGTGTTTCTTGTGTTTGATTAATTTTGGATGATTTTTCTTTAGTTCCTTATTGTATGTGTTTTGCTCTTCTAATAGGTACTTGGATCTTTGGGAATTTGGTCTCCAAAGTTGGGTTTGGAGAAGTTAAGGAGAAAAGAAGAAATGAAAGTGGAGATGCCCTGGAAAAGCCATGGAGAGGGCGCTACATCGAGGCTCGCGGGCGCGGCCCTAAGACCCGCAGGCGCGGACAGGGCTTCTTCAGATTTTCAAGGTGAAGTGGAGATGCCCAGGAGATGCCTGGGAGAGGGCGCGGGCTCTCAATCTGCGGGCGAGGCATTCCAGGCCGCGGGCGCGGTGTTAAATCTCGTGGGCACGACCAGGTGTTCATCAAAACTTGCAGCAAACTGGAGATGCCAAGGAGCGGGCGCGACACATAGACCCGCGGGCGCGGGCAGGAAGACCCGCGGGCGCGGCCTTTACCCCCGTCGGCGCGGTAGTCGGGTCTGCGGTTTTTATGAGTTTTTCTCAGCAAAAATCGAAACCAAAAAACAGCAAATTTTCAGAATTTTCAGCCCTTCTCTCTCTAAACTTCACTCCTTTCAAACCCTAACTCAAACTTCATCAAAATTTAAACCCAAATCATCAAACTCCATCAAATTCTATCACTTTCTTTCAAATTTTCTCAACAAAAACCTGAAATTTCACCCCTAAAAAACCCCAATTTCGGTGTCACTCTTTAAGTCGGATTGTTTTCACCATTGAAGGGCTTTTGAAGGTGTGCTCGGATTTCTTCTTCAAAGGGCTAGTTGGAGTAGTCTTTGGTACTCATTGTTGGTATAAATTTCTCCCTTACTCTAATTTCCTTTGAATTTGAAGTATATTTTTGATTGAGAAAATTTCATGCTTGTGATTTTTCAGGTTGGAATTCTTGATGGTTGCATGCCTATTTAATGTTAATTCATCCTATTTTGCATTGTTAATTGTTGAGTTGTTGTTGTCTTGTTAGTTGATCGTTCAATTAGGTTGCTTGATTTGAGTTGTGCTTTGTGATTTTGGAAGTGTGCTCATTGTTGTGGTTGATTGAATTTGGGGAATTATTGTGGTGTGATTGTTGTTGTATTGGATTGCATATTGCTATTGGTGAAAATGGTTTTCGGGTCAAAGAAAAGAAAAAGTGGGAAAGAAACTCAAGGTTCAACATCCTTAAATCCCCAACAAAGTGAACAAACCGCTCCACCACCTTTACCACCCCTCAAATTCCACAGTAAAAACCACAGGCCCATCTACGACAACCTTCAAAATAGAAAACTGAGGCAAACCAAGCACTACCACCAACCCACCACCATAAAACTCGGCATTGACGACGATTGTTGGTTCTTATTCAACAATCTCCGGTTAGGCTTGTTTGTAACAAGTGCCTACCGGACTTTCAAGGAGCCCACTCTTGAGTTTCTTGCCTCTTTCGAGTGTCATGCCGCAGGGGATAAGGACCTCACCATCTCCTTCCAACTCTTTAACAAAAAAGAAACCCTCACCCTCCGCTAGTTTAACCAATTATTGGACCTAAACCCGGATGCTGATATGTTCTTCCCCGAGCATGAGGGACTCCATGCCTATGAGCCCCTTCATTGGTGGAAGGTCATCTCGAGGATGGATGCCTTCAACTCCAAGTATTCCTTGGCCAGCCAAATCATGCACCCAGCCATCAGACTTCTGCATCGAATTCTCGGGTACATGGTCTTTAATAAGCAAGACTTGGGGAAGATTACAACCGAGGAAATCCGGATATTATGGCTAGCTACGCAGCCGGAGATTGGGCATAGAATGAACTTCGGGTTTCTATTTACTAAGTGCAATGAAGGTGTCCTCTCGGGCACAAAGTAGGGGGAGATCCATTTTGGCGGGATGATCACTCGGATAGCCAAGAAGTTGGGTCATATGGATAAATTGGAGTCCTGTACCCCTGTAGGGAAGAGTGATAGGAGCGACATTTGGCTCGACCTCGATCAGTTGAACACCATGAAATTCATCGCAGATACTGAGGATCGAGGAAGGAGTTGGAGCTTGCTTGTCTCTCATGAGCACCATTGCTTCCTCCCCAAGCCGGAGTACACTTCCTTCACGAGGGAGGGGGTAAATTACCCTTGGTGGGTAAAGAAGGATTCGGGTATCCTACCTAGTGCAAGGATGGAGACGGGTGAGGGGTCCGGTGAAGGTTTTGAGCATGAGGAAGATGAGAGCGTGATGAGGGCCACCTCTCAAAGTCAGCAACAACAACAGTCCCAACAACAAGGAAGAAGGCAGTAACAACAACATCAACCTGACTAGCAATAGCAAATGGAAGCAATGAGTGCCCAAATGGAAAGCATGCAACTTGGCATGCAAGGTATGTTTGCTTCCCATCAACACCTTTCTTTCCAAACTAACGCCCTGTACGATGCTAGTGTACGTAGAGGGGATGTCATTCCCCCGGTTAACTACCCTTATGTGCCGGCCCAACAAGGGCCCGTGCCATCTTGGGTGGGTGACAACCATCCTACGTACCTCTATTGGCAGGGGTCTTCAGACCCCAATGTGCCTAGGCGTGAGTTCCCCGATGAGTCCGGTCAATATGACTACCGGGTATCGGGTGGGAGTGATTATAGGGGTGACCCTAACTACCCCTACGTTGATCCCTCTCACCCCTCACCTCTAATCTAACCCTAGCCTTTTGACTAGTTATCCACATCCCAACTCAACCTTTTCAAGGGTCATTATGGGTGGCCTCCTGGCTACACCGGAGGTTGGGACCCATATGGCCCCCCCTCAGGTTTCTCCTACGACAGTTGGAGTGCGGATGACGGCGGTGCTGGCCTTAGTGGAAACTAATTTCCCCCTTGGTCTTTTTGTTCCCTCCCTTTGTTGTCCCTCCCCTTTTATTCCATGTACTTGTGACGCATCGAGGACGATGCTTTCTAGTGTGGGGGGGTGTTTGAGTCAAAAGAGAGTGTTAGGGAATGCTTTAGGTAAGTGTGGGGGAAAGGCACTTAGGACTCAAGGGACTATTTAGGGGTTTTGGGTGTAGGTGTTGTTGGTAGCGTTGTTGTTGTTGTTTGGTGTCTTTGTTGTTCATTTCTATGATGATGATACGATGACAATGATTTGATGATGATGATTTCATGATGATGGTATATTTGGGTAGTAGGTCGTACCCAAAGAATTGAGTTCATGGATTTTTCTCTCTATAGTACTAACAATTCTTTCTCTTTGCAGTGCTTGTCTTGTTTTTCTTTTCTTTTCTCTCTCTTGTAGCTTGGAAGAAATTGGAAGCGACATGTGGAGACACGGTAAATTGCATGGTTGCTCTATTCTTTCTTCAGGAGACATGGGTGAGATCTTTCCTTTACCTTTTTTTTTTCTTCTTGTGTTGTATTTAGTTTAGGATTTAGCTTAGGAAGGAGTTGAATGGTTCGAGGATGTTTGCATGCGGTTCCAAGGAACCTGGGATCGTTGGTTTTGTTATCGAACGATCACTTGTTTGTCGATTGGGATTTATTTGGATCTTTATGCCTCATATGTGAACCTTCTTGAATTCTTCCTTCTTTTGTTTCATTTTCTTTCGTGTGACAAACATGACCATGGCATGATGATGTAGTTATTTTTCCTTTGGAATTAGCATGGCATATTTGGACTCTATTTTCGTGATGATGCGCCCTAGAATGCTTGTTTTTTCTTAATTTTGTGATGACATGCACATTTTGAGATTGCTTTTGGTTGAATTAGACGAGCCTTAGCTAAGGTAGCAAGGGTAGAACTTGTGAGGGCGTTTGAACCCCTAGTTCACGGGATGTGGTAAGATGGAGTTGCTCCCTGTAGTGGATTTAAAGCCCACTAGTTGGTATTTGCTTACCTTTCTCGTCCCTTGTGAGGTTCACTTTGTTCAAGCCTTGATCAATTTGTTGAGCGGCGTTTTAGGATCCTCGACTATGCATGTTTGAATCCTTGTGTTGATTACTAGCTCCCGAGATCATGACCTAGGACTCCTAGGGGAGGAAAAGGGCACTATTTCTCATTTTTGTTTATATTCTTTTTTATTTAGTTACAAATTTGATTTTCCTTTTTGCATCAACCTTCTTGCCAACCAATTTGAGCCTAATGTTTCCCACTCTTGTCTCAACCCCATTCCAAGCCTAATGACCTATGTTTACCAACCCTTTTAGTTAGTGAAGCATTTGGCTTGTGAGGCTAGTGTGAAGAGCGTCATGAATATGAACATGAATCATATATGGAATTGGTTTGGAAGAAAAGACTTGAAAAGTAAGCCTAAATATGGGCATGCAAGAAAAATTTGAGAAGAGTGATGCGAAATGATTGAAAAAAAAATGAGAAAATTATTTATTTTGTATATACTTGAATAAGGTTGGTAATGCGATGAAATCGAAATGTTGGTTGACCGTTTAAGTTGTGGTTGTTTCTTAAGTTTTGTCCATGAGAATTGGCCACTCTCTTGCTTCACTTAGGACTTACCACCACTATTTCAAATGTTCTCCCTACCTCTACCTGGAGCCGAATCATTACAACCCTAGTAAAGGCCCTTAGACTTTAGGGGTGTGTGGTCAATAACCGGTGGAGGGAGATGGTTGTCAACCCTATGGAGAGAGCATACATAGTTGAGAGGTCGGGATGATCTTTTACCTCCTCAAAATGAATCTTTTTCCGGTTCCTTCGTGGAATCACGAGGAGCCATTTAGGGGGACGATTTGAAACTAGTGGGGAGAACGTGGACCGTTTTAGAGGGGACTAGGGCAGAGAATGACTCACTAGTTCTCTATGCTTAGCTTAGGCTTGACTCTTGCAACCATTAGCATCTTGAAGCATGCATGCATTATGTAATTGAGAAGGACTAGTATTCTTTGACGTTTGTTCATCGTGGTTGAGTCCGAATGAAGAATTTGTTCACCTTGAAATTTGATGTTGCTTTTTTAAGCGTTGCCATGTTGTGTTTGTCTTTGTAGTGTTTGTTTTGTCTTTCTTCTATTAGTTTTTCTTGAGGACAAGCAAAAGGCAAGTGTGGGGGATTTTGATGAGTGGCATTTATGCCACCGATTCACCCTCTTTCATTAGAGAATTCCCCCGATTTACCACTTGTTTATGCCTCTTCTTAGCACTTTTTATTCTATTTTAGTTACTTTAGCTCCCTCTCGTGTTTTTCCCTTCACTTTTATCTTTTCCTCCACATTTTACCTTTTATTTGTGTGTGCTCCTAGCACTCGTGGGCGAATTATTGATTGCTAGATGGAGTGGAGATGCCAAAAGGGAGAGGGTGCGCTGATATGCAAGGCTGCGGGCGCGGACAGGGATATCTTGAGCAAGCACGAGTTTCTAGAGATGGCGAGCCGCAGGCGCGGCAAAGAGACCCGCGGGCGCGGCTTTATTGTCCGCGGACGCGGCTATCTGGGTTTGGCGAACTTATTACCTAGCTTGGAGAGGGCGCGGCAGCCTGTTTGGAGAGCCCTCTCCCTTGCCCATCTTCCTCATTATAGTAGAAGACTAGAAATAGTCTTTAGCTTGAGTTTTTCATTCATTCACTATTCTATTGGCATCAAAAACTTTTTTAGAGAGAGAAAATACATGTCTTTTAGAGAGAGAAAACATTAGTCTTCAACATTCAATCTTTGTAATCAAATATTTAAGCTTTCCTCTAGATTGTTGTAACAACTTTGATGATTGGGTAATCCTTCAACTTTTATAATAGTAATCTTTCACTAGTAGAAAAATTGAATTCCGCACCGCATTTTTCGCACCGGTTCTTCAAAACCGGTGGGAAAAGAAATGGGCGGGATTGGGAAATAGAGTTTTCGCACCGGTTCCAATCAAACCGGTGCGAAAATTGCTTAAAAAAAAACCCGGTCTGATCTGCCTCTAAATGTATACTCTTTCTTTCTTTCTTTCTTTCTTTCTCTTTCCTCCAACTCTTTCATTTTCCTTTTCTCTCTCCTTCAATCTCCTTCTCCACCTGCGGCGGCCACCTACCCCCTCTAAATATACACCCTCGCTTTCTCTTTCTAGATCAATCGTATTTGGAGTGAGTGTTTTCGGATTTTCGAATTTTCTGGGTGGGTGTTTTCGGGTGAGTGTTGAGTATTTCAGGGTGGTTGGAGTGAGTTTCGGTAGTTAAGGTTTAGTTTCAAGCAGACGGCGCCTTCTAATCTGTGTATCCCCCATTGAAGAGGCAGCTTCTGAGGTAACTTGTTGTTTGAATCTGATTCATTTTAATAGTCAATGTGGTAAGTTTAGGGTTTGAAATCTCAACTATTTTTAATGTTTGAATCAAATTTCCCTTTGAATTTTCGACCCTAATTTGTAACTGAATCAAATATCCCTTAAAATATGTTATTTTTCGGGTATAATTTGATAATTGAATCAAATAACCCTAAAAATATGTGCTTTTTCGAATTTTGATTGAATCAAATGGGGTTCTGTTGAATTTCGATCTGATTTGCATGTGAATAGTTTATGTATTTGTGTCTTTTTGAGGAATATAATTTCTTGATTAGTTTCTTGATTTTGTGTCTTTCAAACAATATTAAAGCATAAGAAGTAAAATAATCCTGCTTTCCTTGACAATTACTGAAATAGTGTAATATGCATGATTAGTTTTTTTGTTTGCGTTCTTAGTTATCATCTTGATGGTTTTAAGCTTGCTGGTTGACTCTTATAATTGTTTATCTTATTATTGTGGTTTCCGTGACTTGTTTAATTGCGGTAGCAATCCTATATATGGTTGTTATGGTTGCTCAATGCTTTGTCATAGCTATATACTATTATCGTATAAGATTATCATGTTGAGGTGTATTACTATAGTTTAAGAATAGGGAGATCACTTTCCAACCTTGATCTCTGTCTCATCTAAGCAGAAACATAGTTGCACGCACTATGGTTTAATGCTGAGCGATAGTTGTTCAATAATGTCATTTAGAATTTGTTTGATGGCTTATGACCGGATTGAAATTGTTGATTTCTTATGCTATATTGTCTTTAAGTCTAATACAGTTACATTTCCGCCTTATTTTCTCCTTGGGGTTTGTGTTGTAAAAAAATTATATTTACAAGTACTTGATATTTAAAGCTCTTGTAAGACTATGCATCAGTTTTTCCGTAAAAAAATTATAATCCATTAAAATTAGTTGCTTGATTTTGTGTCTTTCAAACAATATTAAAGTATATGAATAGCTTAAAAGTTAAAGCGTTGCAAGTAAAAAAAACAGTAGAAGTATGATTCCATCATGTTATTGCCTGCTGCTACCTAGGATAAATGCTTGCATCTTGTTGTTGTCGGTTTGGAATGAAGAAGTTGAGGGCTATAACATTTAAACAGATGGTCATTTGTTTGACCCTCTTCCTACTTTGGTGCCCTTCATCCTCATTAGTTGCCTAGGTTAGGTTGGACTTTTTCTTCCTTTTCAACTAGAAGGGTCTATATTCTTCCATGCCATATAACTTTACAGAAGTGATTTGGTGGTTTCAGGATAGTTTTCTTTCATGAGGGATGTCTAATTTAGTACCATTATCCCTCAATATGTTAGTTAATAAATAAGTGATTTTCTGCTACTAACAGGCAGACATCTTGCTGTCACTTGTGTTTCGGGGTTTTCTGATGTCCTGCGGGAGAGTTACAATTCCGAGACTGGAACCGGACGCCTGTACCTGCAAAACAAACGGATGCTCCAGATGATTGGAGATCCGCCTCCGACGGTCAAGTTAGTACTTGATTAAGGAGTAATTAATGCGGAAATAAAAGTGATTGGGTCTCTCTAGGTGAGAGTGTTAAATGTGCGTAATCCCCCTTAATGAGGATTAAGGGAGGTATTTATAACCTTGGGAAACGTGTCAATCCTAGGTTTAGGTTAACCTAGGGCTGATTGGGCTTCCCTTGGAAGTTGGGCCTAGGTGGCCGGTTTCTCCATTAGGCATGGAGGATGCCACGTGTCATGACATAATAGGTCCAGGGTGGACAAATAGGCGTGTGCCACGTGGCAAACCCTGACAGTTCCAACTGGGGGACACTTGGCAGGACCTGATTGGCCCACGTGGCGCATTCCAATTGGTGGGAGCGAAATTCCCTAATCATTTGCCCCTCACAAGTGGCACGTGACTGGTCACGTGTTACTTGTGACAGGTGTCGCACTGTAACAGGCGACGACCTGCTACAGGTGTCACTCGGCGAAAGGCCGAGTGATTCTCCCGCCCAAATTTTGAATTTTGGAAGTGACCCTTCGCCTTCTCACTTCGCCTATATAAGGGAGTGTTGACTTCAGTCATTTTCACACTTGAGAACTTTTTAGAGAGAACATTCGGACCCCTGAACTTGCTCTGACATTTCGGACCCTTTCTGCCTACCGCCTGCCCTGACAAGCCGACTACACAGGATTTCCAGAACTCCGTCAACTTCACTCGTTCAGGTAACCGTCGGTTCTCTTACTCTTAATTTACTCCTAATTTTATTCTTTTTTGAAATGGCACCACGGAAGCACACGACATGACCTAGGTTAGTGATCAGCCGGTCACCGGGGACGGCTGAATCTAGGACTAGGAGTGCCGCCTGCCCTTTTCCGGACCCATCTTTGCCCTTTATACAAAGTCCGAATGTCTTTGTGTCTATGCACAACATGATGGCCAGAACAAAAAGAACTGCTAGGATTTCGAACTCAGACGGCTCCTCCCACAGGGTGCCGATTAGTGAAACATCTGACCAGGCGCCAGATGTGGAAGTGAAACAAAGCGGCTTGAAAGCCGACAGTTCTGAGGGAGGAGTCAAACTGACCCCTTCCAATTTTACAATTGACAAGTCTACATTCTCTCCTGCCCCTTTTGAAGGAGAGAAGGCGGGCCCCTCTGAAAGAAGGGAGGAGTCGTCCTATTCGGACTCGTCAGAGGACGAATCCGAATCTAGCTCTTCTGGTCATACTTCTCTGGGCACATAAGAGAAAAACAGCCGCCTACAAGAGGCGAGGCTTTCTCACGCAGTTGAGAAGGGGGACAATTGGGCGGAACCATCCGCCTCTTAGCGAGTGCAAAATACCCCCTACTACTTCACTGTCCCACGAGGCCGGATCACGGCTATGCAAGAGAAAGTGGGGAGCTTTATTGCGAACCACACAATGGGCCCCGGCTTTTTAGTTTTCGTGTCGGATCTAGAAGACACAGTCGTCTGGCCGGCTGGTACTAGTTATGATGGCGCCTGCTTTGGCTGCTACGAGGCGGCCATCAAGGCTAGGCTGCGCTTCCCACTACATCCGGCTGTTCAGCGGATCTTGGATGGGTATGAGTTGGGGTTATGGCAGTTAGCCCCAAACTCCTGGGTCAACGTACTCGGCTATGTGACCGGGTGCGAACTGCACGGGGTGGAGCCAAACTTCGAGGCTTTCGCCCACATGAACTACCTCAGCCGGACCCCTAAGGCAGGCGGTACTGGATGGTAACAATTGATGAGCCACAGAGGCTACCTCATGACAAGAGGTAAAGCAAACAAGTGGAAGGATTGGCGAAGCACTTTCCTTATCATTGAAAGTTCAGACACAGAGCTGAACAAGCGCTTCAACAGGTGGAACAGGAATCTGCCTCTTCTTGCAGGCGGCCACAGCATGCCGCATGTTCCCCCCAAGGCTAAGAAAGAGATCCTGGATAAAGGACTCTTTAAAGTAGAGTCAAGGGTCGACTCTACTACAGGGGTACGAGAGCAAGTACCCCTGCACTGCGTCCCGAGCTTCAAATGGCTCTACGACGAGTACTTTTTGGCCGCCTGTGGCCTCAGCAGTCGGTGCTCAAGAGGTAGCCGGCCTGTCGAATACTTTGTTTTTCCATGCATTACTGTTATGACTTTTTATTAACTTTGCTATTTGTTCTTGCAGCGGACGCCATGAGCAAAATTACCGCCTCCAAGACTGCGGCGGCCATGGTGCGAGCCTCCATCATGCAACAATCCTCAACCGACTCCCCCAACAAGGGGGCGCCCTTGGTGAGCTCCGAACCTTTCACTCTCTTTTTGGAGTTGGGTTTATGCATATACTGACCGAGTGTTTTTTTTTTTTTTTTTTTTTTTTTTTTTTTTTTTTTTTTTTTTCCCAGACGGGCAATCCAAGAGCCTCTTCTTCCCAACAGCCGGACTCCAAGACCCGGAGGACGAATGTTGCGAGCTCTCCTGGTTCTGCCAGGAAACATGCGGCGGCTGAGAAACAGCCGTCCACTCCTTCTAAAACTCCAATCGGGCCACCTAGAAGTATGAAGTTGTCCTTGTGAATTTTAGACTTGCTCCCTTCTTTACTAGGTATAACCCGTTTGTTTATGCTTGATGCAGCCGACCCTCAGGAGCCAGACTTGGTCGAGGTGGCCAAGTCTATGATCAAAGTCGTCCCTCCGGATGAAAGGGAGGCGGTCAGGGGTGTCGGCACCCTTGACCTAGACGGGATTGCAGGGGTCCTTGCTGAGGTATACTTAGCATATTTTTGGTTATTTAAATTCTAGGACGCCTGTTTTTTGTTTGAGAACTGACGCCTGTTCCCTTTTTACTTAGGCCCTACTCCGAGTGAACGACCTCCGTAAGCCGCTTGACAGGAAGAACAAAGAGGTAAAGTCTGCAAAAGCTATGGCCGCCTCTGACTGTGATAAGGCAATGTTTCAAATTGCCCAAAATGAGGTTCTGACAATTGACATTCTTTATTATCAGGCGCAGGCTAATTCTGCTATCCGGGCTCAGTTAGAGGCGGCCCAGAAGAAAAATAACGAGCTGGAGGCGACCATCAACAATCTCAAGGCCGAGCTAAGACATCTTCGCCAAAAAATGTCCTCATACGACACCTTAGAGAAATCCTTGGCGCACGTTAAGGAACGCCTGGTGACCTAGGAGAAGAGTCTTACTCATGAGCTCTCGGAAAAGGCTGACTAAGAAAAGAAGGAGCTGGTCCGAGAGATGATGGAAGACTCTGCTCAAATCCAGCGCCTGATCTGGGGCTGCCTCTTCCCCAATGCCGACTTTTCCTCCTGGGAAAAAACGTACCGCCAGTGTTCTGATAGATATAATCAAGAGATCCTGGCGGCTGCTGAGGACGAGGCGTTGGGGGAGGAGGAGCCGGTAGTGGCGCTTGTGCCGCTTGGGGGAGATGCATCGAAGAAGGATGCAGCTGAAGCCGAGTCCAGCAAAAAGAGTGTTGACCAGGCGGCAGCTGCTACTATTGAAGATCTGCCCCCTTCTTAAGCTTTATGTCTTTTTTTCACGGCCTGCGTGCCGTTTGTTTCTGTTTACCCGGCCAGGGGGCCGGGGTTTTGAATATTTTGTCGGTCTTAATGACCGGCTTCTTTTGTATCTTTTACCCGGCCAAGGGGCCGGGGGTATGAATGTTTATGCAAAAAATGTTTCGTTTAAATTTGTTTCGATTTTGCTAAGTATCGAATCTTTGATATCCAATTGCATACTATATCGACTGTTTTGCATGGCCGATAGTTGCGGACAGGTACGAGGTAGTTAGTCACGCCACCTGTGCCCCTGGACGACTGGTTGTCTATTTCCAGGCTAAGCGATCAGTCGACCACTTTAAAGACTAAATCTCCTTCAACCAAGTAGGAAGGTGGTTTCCTACATGTCTTGTTTGTTTTTTTTTGTTTTTAAAGCTAGAGACTCTAGTCGGTCCAGGCCGACTGTTCCCCGCCACACATGTAATCTAGTGTGAACAGGCGCTGTATGAGCACCTTTTTAGTTTCATACTAAATTTTTAAGGAGTGACCAAGTAAACATAACTGTTACCTAGTCGCCAAGTGGCTGAGTAGTAGAGGTATCAAGCGGTGGGTACCGGTTGTTCCCCTTTATTCGCCAATGTTTGTTGGCTATTAACTCTTAAGAGACCGACTGTTCTTATCCCAAGTAGTTCAGTCGGTTGGTTGACACGGATGGTTACTGCGAACACTTGTTTGACCTGATTAGTCAGTTAAGTGAGAGGTATCCTTGTCCGGGAAACGGCTACGTGGTTGTCTTGGTTAGACAATCGTATAGGTTTCGTGTAATGATTTTATAGAACAATGTTCCACCCAAAAGGGAGCTGCTCTCTGCGACGAATTTCATCCGGATGGATGCCGACGGACGCCTGCTATAATGTTGGGACATGTCGAATTGAACTTATATTTGGATCAGTTGGCTTGGCGTCTGGTCTGATCATTTGAGCTATGAGCCTTTGATAGTTCTTGGTGAACTGTGTTATGGGAGAGTAGCCGGTTGTATGAAACAAACGGCGTGCCCCTCTTAAGTAAGAATGAAAAATAAACATGGAGAGTAGCCGACTGTTTGTCAGTAGGCATGCCCCTCTTAGGTAATAATGAAAATTAAACATGGAGAGTAGCCGACTGTTTGTCAGTAGGCATGCCTCTCTTAGTACAAAATTGAATGAAACATCAAACTTTTATTAAGTAGCCCTCGACTATTTACATTATTCAAAAGAAATATTTCTTAAGATTATCTACATTCCAGGTTCGAGGCAACGGTTGACCGTCTGGTGTTTCCAGACGGTAGGTACTGTCCCTGAACTCTTCATAGACTTGGTAGGGTCCTTCCCAGTTGGGA